>NW_022146846.1:378712-585172 GCF_002938485.1 Sitophilus oryzae
AGTCATTTTTCGCAAACGCTTTTGTAGGCTATGACAGGGATGGCGTCATTTTGTCTCTTTGTGTTTCTGGTCTGGATTATCTGCGTAGGACAACTTGGAGCAATAAGATCATATCTGCTTTTTATGTTAAAAAAGAGGCAAATATTAAAGTAGTTAGTCAGAAAGAAACAAGTATATTTTCAAAAAACGCGCATGCCTTCTCAACACCACTATATAACTATTATATACCCTTTTTCAATTTTATAGCGGTAACTCGATAGGATATATAAAGGTGTTGAGAAAGTTTTCAGGTTTGAGTGTTAAGGGTTACCATAGGAACAGTTATCAAATGAACCGTTTAGGGCATATAAGTGTTATATAATGGTTACCAATAACTCACGACAACCATTCTAGATGCGTTTAGGTTGTATAATATGGTGTGTTGGGAAGTTTCCTAATACACTTATAAAATAAAAAATGCTTCTTGGGCACCAATACGTACCTTCAAGGAAAAACACAATAAAAATATGCCAATCCTCGAAATGATGTATCAAACTTCAACTTGTTGTATGTCTGAACTAAAGAGTTATGATAATGATACATCCCTCTCGCATATTCCCTCTGTACCAGACCTAATTTTCATTCTTTGATCAATTTCTAATGGATGATTACTGAATTGATCGCTCTTAAGACTGCTTGGCTATCGGATAAGACGAAAGAAGATTCTTTTTTCTATAGTTCCTAAGATAATAAAAAATAAATAAAAAATGCACCTTGAGGATAAAGTGGTTAGATATTAAATTCCTTACTTTAGTAAACTATTCCACAGGGTGTTTGAAACTTTCACCAAGCCTACTAAAACAAAATATCTTCTTTTTCTTCATGTGCCTTCTCCTCATCGGAGGTTGGCGACCATCAATTGGAATTCATCCCTGTCTTGGGCCAAACAGATAATTGCACTCGCCTCTCCTATAATTAGAGGACAAAATACATACAGAGAACTTTAAATACATGAAAGTTTTAATTTTTAGTTCATATTCGGAGTTTTAGTATGATAATTTGACAACTCTAACTTAGGTTGTATTCCGTTGCAAAACCAGGCGAACCAGACCGGTAAACTATGGTAAAGAGCGGTTCCTGAGAAACATCGCTTTGATACGAAATGGTTTGGTAAAATAGTGGAAATGTCAAATGTTGACGTTTTCTAAATTTTAATGCCTTTAATATAAAATTTATCTTTTATGCATTTTTAATGTACATATTCTCTGCTTTTACGTTTGTTTCTTCTTTTCAATGAAGTTTAATATTGAAAAGTTATTACTTTATTAATAAACTGTTAAACTCGTTAGACAGCTCAAGTGAAGATTTGCAGGTCCAATATTAAAACAGATCAATAATAAATAAACAAATCTAATCAATATTTATATTTTTATAGCTTACAAAACATTCACGATTACTTGTTTTGTTTTTCATGTTTTCTTTAAATGTTCCTGACTTTAGTTTAAATGGTTCTAAAAAGTCATTCTATTTAGTTAATGAAATTTATATACCTTTACTGCCTACCTCCATTGCTTGTGGATGTAAATACAAAATATTATTGTATTAAATTAAATATTAAAATAATTGTAAATATTAGAAATTAAATGAGAATTTCACTCGAACTTCTAATATTTGCTTGATTTCTCCCAAGGATACTATATATAGAGATAAGGATTGTTCGATTCCTATCCTCCTGCACTGTCAGTTTTTCTACGTCATCTAATGACCCAGTTGCATTTCGCGCCAAAAGTTTTAGACAGTGACAGTTATTTTTGCATTTGACGGACGAGCGCACAGTGCGTTGGAAGATAAATTTAGCGGGACAAAAGCGTTTGGTTAGAAATAAGCCAAAAAATGTGTACTGTAAGAATAAATAGTAGACATTCCAATTGATATAAAAATGCATGAATATTCTTTGTATTTCGATACATTTTTATCAACCAAATTTGGTCGTTTTCTGCTCAGCAAGGCAGAGATCATACGAAAACAAAATATTTACAAGTGCATACATTTTATTCCAAAGCCAAATATGTTGAAGATTTCCAAAGGTATGTACTTTTCTACTATACGTATATTATTTGTTAAAATCCTTTGTGCCTTTGTTCTGCAGATATCAAACTTTCACTTTTTTCAAATATCGATATATTGAATGATGTAGATCTTTTGAGTTACCAATAGTTACCAACACAGGTAGTCACAGTCTCACAGTCACAGGGAGTTCAAGCTTAACTGGTGAATGCCCAAAAAGTTTCATTTCAATCGGATAGTATAAAAACAAAACAACTCCATCAAAAGGCACTGAGTTTAACAAATTGTCTTAGATACTTACTATATATGAATTTACAATTACCGAGTGTTAAAATTAAAATTAAAATATCTATCTTAATTAATATTTTTAAAATAAAATATAATTTTTTAAAATAAAATATAGAGGGTGTCAAAAGATTACAAAGTAATTAAAAAATAACTGCTAAAGAGTTTTTTGTAAGTATTTCACCTGATATCATAATTTTATGTATTTGGCAATAGTTTACAATACGATTTTTGTGTATCATGTACGAATAATATCATAGTTTTATTATCTTGTATTTATTTATTAATAAATTAAGTTGTTAATAAATAAATAAATTTAATCATATAGTTGCTATATATTAGATCATTTGCTACGTTCTTAGATTTTAAGTCCCAAACATTGATCTTGAGATTTTGTCCCGCTAGAATAACCATCCGCCGCACTGTGGAGCGCTGGTCAGCGCGTGACGTCGCATTCCACGACGACAGCGGCGATTTGACGCAATCGAACAGTCCTTTAGAATATATACAATCCTTGGATTTCTCCCACATAAATGACACTAATTGACAAACAAAACCAGAAAAAAACAGCCTTCTTGCGCTGATTAGTTTGGTGACAGTTATAACCGATGTTTCGTAATAAGAAAACTTTCAGAAAACCGATAGAAACGGAACATAAAACCATAACCAAGGTAAGCAACGGAATACACCCTTAGTTTATATATCTCCTTTAAGAGATCGCCCTGTATATCTCTAAGCCTAGACCCAATCTCTTTCAATTGAGCGGCAATTTATTTTATTCGCGTCAGGAAGGCGCGCGCGTATAATTTTCTTGAAAATACGGGGCGGCCGGCCCTGTATAAGGCCCTAGAGCCTTAAACAGCCGCGGATGTACCGGCATGGTAGTAGTTCAAACGCGAGAGAGAATAGTGGTCAGCATCACAATAGAATAAGAATCGGGCCCGTGTGGGCGAGATAGCCATCTCGAGATATGGTCCGAGATAAGTCATTGGAGTCGTTATGCTGAATCCGGACGCGACGGCTGCAGAGGTGCATACCGCTACATTTAGAGACCGGTTGTAAAGTTTATATAATTTAGCTCTAGAGGTTAAGCCATTACGATCGAGGCAAAGCTAGCTCTACAACAAATAAATACCGTGAGATCGGGAATAAGTAAAGTCCCTTGATATTACAGAGGACCTCGATTACGTCAGATACGAACATTTCTGAAATATTTACAGCAACCGAGACTAACCTCTGACAATATTGTTTCGTAAATCCCTAGATTATACCATATAATCATAGAAAAAAAAAATACGTCAAGGACGGCTGAGGAATTATTATCGTTGATAATTTTTGCAAGGTCAAGCTCTAGACGTCACTTACTTACCCGTACTCTTCTTTATTTTTTAATGGCGCCTACTGCCAGTTGATCTTAAGAAGGATGCAATTTATTTATGTGTTGGATCAAAATGATTCTTAAATGGTGGTAGTTTGAAATTCTCGGTCATTAATTCTATTTATTCCAAAAACGATTTAAAGGGATTACAAAAAAATCAAGAGATAAAAAATGTTTAGAAATGAACGGAGATTTTCAAAATAATTTTTACTTTAAAAGAAGTCAGTGATGTACTACTTTTTTTCTCCAAAAATATTTAATGTAAAACCCGTATGGACGGCACTGGTTGAAATAAATAAAATTCTTTGTACATCAAAAAAGGTATTTTGATGTATAGAACACATGTATCAAGTTTCATAAAGATATCTGTAATAAAATCAGAGTTATGGCGAAAAAAAGTTTTTTTTAGAAAAATTTACCACCCTAGAATAGGTCCAAGAATCACGCCCTTAAATATTTAAAGCATGTCATTAAGGAACACCCTGTATATTTCATATCAAATAAGCTTTTAGTCACGTGATTAAGCTTGACCAGTACAGCGTTGCCCTCTTTTACATATTTTCTTTTAATCAAAATATTTTAGGACACAAAATTAAATTAATTATAAATATATAAACAGTTATTATTTACATCAACAAAACTCACCTTCTTCACAGCACTTAAGGGACATAAAGGGTCATTACTACCACTTTCCCGTTCAAAATATTCTACCAAAGTTGCGACGAGTTTTTTATGGCTATTAAGCTATCTTGTACCACTTCGTAGTAAAAGAGGTTCTAAAAAGAACAATATCCGACAAAACCTTGACATTTTTTTACAGCAGAGCTCCCATCTCAATCTCCAGCGGGAAATTTAAATTCTAGTTAGTCAGCCCGGTGCCGAATATGTCAATAATAATAATAATAATAATAATAATAACGTTTATTAAACATTTTCTCTTGAAATTAAAACAGATACAAAATAGTACAGTACAATACCAACATAATATGCTAATATATCTAATACACATTATCTAAGTACAATTTAACTAAAACTAAATTTAAATTTTAAGAATCGAAATAAACGTTAAAAGAATTGCCACAAAGTAATAGAATTACTTGTATGTGGAAAGGAATACAATTTAATTATGACAATATATAATGTTCACTGGGGGCACTTATGAAAATTTATTTTGTATATTTTAAGTTAACTAGGTCATTAAATATATCTCTACCTCGATCAACCATCCATTTGCATACCCCTTTTTTAAACCCAGAGTAACTTTTAACTTCCTCTAGGAAGGTTGGTAAGATGTTATATAATCGAGGTGCAAAAAACTTTGAAGATCTTTGTCCAACAGTTTTAGAGCATAAACTAGGATAAAACGCATTATGTCTAGTTTCATATTCATGGTCAACATGTTCAATAGATATTTTCCCCTGATAAATGAATTTTAAAACATCTAGGCAGTATAGCTGACGTATATCCAGTAGATGCACCTGCTTAAAGAGAACGTTTGAAGAGAAAGTTTTCTTTTTATTGTAAATAATTTTTATGAACCATTTTTGAACAGAATACAAGCTCTTTAAATGACATTCAGCCGCACCACCCCACCCTAGAATTCCATATGTCAAATGAGATTGTACAAGGGATGAGTACAGGATTCTAAGCTGTTTGACGTCCAAAAAACTTTTCAAATAATTAAATTTCGGCAACAATCCTCGCAATTTTTTAGTTACATTATTAATATGAATATTCCATTTAAGATGTTTGTCGATTGTAACCCCTAAATATTTTATAGAGTCACATTCCGGTATTACATTATTATTGGTTATTTGTAATCTGTCCCAATCTGGTTCATTATTTTTATAAATAGAGAAGGATATAAATTTGGTTTTGTCACAGTTTAATGTTAATTTGTTTTTGACAAACCAGGTATTAATTGTCTGAAAGTCTTCCTCTACTAATCTTTTCAAATTCGACCAAGAGTTAGATTTATAAAATATCGCTGTATCATCTGCGTAGCTAAAAATTTCTGCTTTTGTGTTAATTTTAAGTAGATCATTAATATAAATAACAAACAATAACGGACCCAACAAATGAATTTAAAAATCGCGCCCTCGATTACGTAACTAAAAGTTTAATTGATATCAAATAAAATTTCACTGTGATGGACTAAAAGCAAAGAAAAGATGTATGACTAATTAAAAATCAGAAAAGGCAGAAACAAATAAAAAGAACATTAGCAATTCTAAAAACTTAAAGAATATAAAAGACTAATAGTCCTTATTAAATTATCCGCATTAAAGAGCAAATAAAAAAGGTCGATACAATTATATAAAGTGCCTGCTCCGTTCAGGGCGATACGGAGAGGCATCCGAAAAACAAAAAGAAGAGCGAAAAGATGAAGAAAGAAAAGAAGAAGACGAATAAGAAGAAGCGCAAGAGAAAAAAGCGTACGGGCAGGTGCAGGTGTATGCTGGCAGCAAAGGTAGTCGTTGCCTTCTTCCTGCTGTTCTGGGTGTGACCTCTTCGGTAATGGTCTGCGGGATTTCATCTCGCTTGTTATTTATAATTTCTGCAGCCGGAAATATAGCGAGCCGAGCCGTTGGATACGTTTTAGTCTGTAGCCAGTGGCGGTCATCGGAGGGGACAATGGGAGTTGTGGTCTCTAGTACAGGGTTAACCGATAGAAATTGCAAAAAAAATTATATACCAAATACCCTGTGAATGCGATAAATTTTACATTGGTGAAACATCTAGACCCTTAAATGTTAGAATTAAAGAATATAAAGATTATTTAAGAAAGGGAAATTTTCACTAATATAAGATTTGTCAGCATTCATGGGACACAGGGCACAGAATAAATTTTAATAACGCCAAAATTATAATGAAAGAAGCGATAGCCTCTAAAAGAAAAATAAAAGAGGCTTTTTTAATTCAATCTAATAAAAATAAATGTATTGCTCATGCATTTGTAGATGTTAGTAATGTATGGCAATCGCTTCTTTGATTTTAAAGAACATAACATAAATAAACATAACATAGGTAAAATTTAATAATAATCATACAGAAAGTTTGGACTTTTTGGTTTTACCGTATTAAGTAATTGTTATCAGGTAGTAATTGTTAATTTTGAAGTTTAACTTAATATAAAATGTCATTTAACAGAACGTCAACGGTTTCTTGTAGACGTATCTGTTTTAAAAAAGTAAAGTGTTCTCGAATAGTTGAATTTAAATATTTTAAATAGTTTTATTCTTTATTCTTTGTATTTTTTTTTTGCTTCCGACGACGGAAAGAGATAAACTATCCGAAACTTTAAGCATTTTTTTCTTTGTTAGCAAATTTATATAACTGTAAACATAACTTCTGACAAGCAGCGTCCGTTTAGGTTTAACGCCCGCCCAGAAGTGTTTACTAAAAATAACTATTTTATTTTGTAGATTTTTCTTGCAGTGCAGTGGTGAAATACCCATAAATTTTTTGGAGAGATGAATCCGCCACATAGGTATAGACATTTTTTGACGACTCCTCTATCATAACAAATATGAGCGCCACTGTCTATGGCGGGTACGATCCTAGGATGGTACCGTAATTTCGCCCGGCTCGCGAAAGGCGAGGAGTGAAATATGGCGGGTGAAATTTTAAATTTACGTTTTCATTCATCCGTTGACGTTATGTATGCGTGCCGGTCCGCGTGCAGGCAAATTCATTGACGGCGCCGGGGCCAAAAGTCAATTGGCGTTACGTTTTCGGACGTGGCGATGATTTATCGGCTACGCCATTAGGAGAACCTCGAGATTTAAATGATTTCTTTATATTTTTAATCGTTTATAAAAACACAATACCCACCAATGAATTTTGTTCGCAAAAATTCATAAAACTAAATTCTTTACTACTATTGTTTATTCATTGGTATCAACAGCGATCAACTCACTCAGTAACCATCAGTTCGAAGTTGGTCAAAGATTACTACTACTACTACTACTACTGCCATAACTCGCTGACGAGTATTTAACACGCATCAGAAGATGGTTACGCAAGGCGCTTTCTTTCATGAGCTTTTCTGTGACTGAAAAGCCCGATAACTGAAGTTATCTCTCTTCCGCACTCCGGACATTCAAGAATCTCATTCCTTTGCTGCTTCTTTACTTTTTCGTTGTCGGTATTAACTGAGTTTATAATTCTTCTCCATTGCGGTTTATTTTGAGCTGCTTCTTCCCACCCATTCTGCATGTTTATAGATATGATACTAGTGTGGAGAATTATAAAAATAATTTGATTAAGGATAATTTTTATGAGAAAGGAATAACTTCCTTCCCTAGGTCTGTTTTTAAACAGAGGTAAAATGATTTTTCTTCTTTTCTTTGCAACAAGTAACAATAATATTTCATCCTCTTCATCATCTTCCATCAGTAATTCAAGTAAGACATTTTTATCAATCACGTAATCAGACATATTTATTAATTATTATAATTACTTCGCGAACGTCATT
The DNA here is from genome assembly GCF_002938485.1 of Sitophilus oryzae. Taxonomy (NCBI): domain Eukaryota; kingdom Metazoa; phylum Arthropoda; class Insecta; order Coleoptera; family Curculionidae; genus Sitophilus; species Sitophilus oryzae. Next base: position 386,899 of record NW_022146846.1, read on the forward strand.
TAAACACTGACTACTACATCGTAGATCTCGCTCATATTGTCGCCGACATCGACAATGATATGACGACAGCGATAAGCGACACTCTCGCCTATCGTTGTCGTGTGTCGCTGTCGCTTGTCGCTGTCGCCGCCTTCGGAATCATACCTTAAAGGTGTACGCGCACTGAATCGGTACCAGGTCCGGCGAGAAACGGCGAAGGCGGTGACTCGACTATCGTAGATAGGTAGAAGTAGGAATCTGGCCTCTACAGGCCGAAATGTTTTAGTGGACGCCGGCGCCGCGCCGTCTATATGTACGATGGTCGCAGTCGCTTTTGCTGGTCGGTCCGATCCGATGCAGTGCGCGCCCTCCTTAAAGCGGAGCTTTTGGTAAGCGGTTTTCTTGCATTCTGCATACGTGACCAGCCCATAATCTGGTCAAAGAATGTCTAGAGAAGCTGAACAAATTAGGCAAAGAAAATTGCACCAAGGGATAGAAGGTAATGAAAAAGCAAAAATGAAAAGCTGAAAACTGTGAATACAGGGCGGTCTGTATTCCGGTCTGTGTTCCAGGGGGAACTGTATTCCGGAAACTTCGGCAGCATATTTTGTAGATAAAAATAAGTAAAAAGTTCGTATAAATGTATGTCCTAAAATGCTTAATTTCGGAGATACAGGGTGTAGAAATTTCATTGTTATTTCAATTTTTTTCCAAATAATTTATGATGTAACATTGATCGCGTTCATCAGGACAAGTTGATCAGTGAGCGATGTGCCATCGATTGGTTGTCCTGCTGAACGCGCTTTTTAGTATCCCTTAGTCTGAATTGTTTTCACCCATTTTTGGCACAAATCGAGGGGATTAGTCAACCGAGAACAATAAACAAAATGGTTTGTTTTCATTTTCCAAAACATTTTGTGACATTTGGCGCATGTGACGTTTAATCCATCATGCATCGGTAGCGTAGCGTATTTTAAATCTGATGGAAAAAATGGCGACTGATCCCATAGCGCTCACAACTAATCAGCGCGTTCAGCAGAAAATTAGTGATCGCTGCAGTAGCGCTACGACCTGATGAACGCGACCATTAATATTTGCATGAAAATTGGCATCTGGCAGTTTTTTGACATGATAAATTTGATTTTGATGTCAATATGACTCCTACTTCTAGAGGGCGCCACCTACATATTTTTTAACTGCTTTGAAGAGTAATAAGTTTTCGTCCGTACCTGTATTAAACTATTGAGTAATAAAATATAGATTTACGACGTTTTTTACGTAAAAAAAGTATCTTGGTAAAAATGCCTATCATCATTGACAAAAATGAAACATGTTATTAGTTAATAACATGTTTAATTTATGTCAATGATGATTGATGATAGGTAATTTCTCAAATAGTTATTAGACTGAAATCATAAATTTGAAATGTTTTTGCGTCAAAAATTCAACAGAAGCTGCTCATCATAATTTTTTCAAAAATTTTAATTAATTTAATTAAATAGTTTTGAAAAAAACTCCCAGACATCAATTTTCATACAAATATTGACGTTACTTGAGAAATGATTTAGAAAAAATTGAAATAAAAAAACTTCTACATCCTGTATCTCCGAAACTAATCATTTTAGGACATACAAACTTTTTTACTTATTTTTATTTGCAGAATATTTTGCCGTAGTTTCCGGAATACAGTTCGGACTACCCTGTATATTTAACGTAATTTAATAGAAAAACTTCTTCGTCAATAAAACCAAGACTACGACACATCTAATTATATTTTATCAATTCATTTTAACTTAAAGACCTCTCTAGAGAGAATCCTGTTTTAAACAAATCCACACTTATTCTACACGAAATAATTTATTGCTATCGCTACATCAAACTGGCGGGAAAATTAATAAAATTTACATCAAAAATTCATTAACGCGCTGGAACAAATCGTCCACTTCCATCTTGTTGAGCAGTCGGGTTTTTTCGTGGCATATAAGCTGACTATCTTTCGGATCTACAGATGTACTTTTGCTCACCGCAAATCCGCGACCTGGCTTCTTATTGCCCGTGCTGGTATCCGACTTCATATCGATAGATTCCAAGATATCCTGCACCTCCTTTTTCAATTCGGTCAGGCGTTGTAGGATTTCTTCTTTGCGCCTTTCCTACAAAATGCATTTTATAACATAATATACAGGGTGTTTCAAAACAAATGCGAAAAACTTCAGGGGGTGATTCCTTGTTCAAAATAAAGGGTAGTTTGCTTCATAAACGTTGGGTCAAAAGTCAACCATTAGGGAGATATTGCGGTACAAAGATGGCGGAAAAATAATGTTTTTATTTTTTATCTTGAAAACGAAAAGAGATAGACTAATAAAATTTTATGGAAGCATTACTGTTATGAAAACACACTTTCTGGTAATTTTTTCACTTTTTTAAAATGAGTGGAAGGGGTTGAAATAAACTACCCCTATCATTCTTGTTAACGAAATTTAAAGAAAAATCTTATCAAACACATGCAAAAAAATTAATTTGGATAGTTTAGTTTGTTTAGAAACTTTTTCATCTCTTGTATTTTTTGATAAAACTCACCGATTTGAAATTAAAAAATAAAATGTAAAGCATTACATGTCAGGACAAAAACATTTTCTGATAAAGAATCTAGTGGGCTGCTGTAATTTTTTAGGAAAACATCTAGTCGGTCGCTGTTACTTTTAGGATGTTCCTAATATTATTTTATTTGACATTACTCTACTGCAATACGTTATTATCTAGATGATTATTATTATCGTTATTATCACTAGATTCTTAATCTAAAAATGTTTTTGTCCTGACATGTAATGCTTTACATTTTATTTTTTAATTTCCAATCGGTGAGTTTTATCAAAAAAACACAAGAGGTAAAAAGTTTCTAAACAAACTAAACTATCGAAATTAAAGCATTTGCATGTGTTTGATAAGATTTTTCTTTAAATTTCGTTAACAAGAATGATAGGGGTAGTTTATTTCAACCCTTTCACTCATTTTTAAAAAAGTAGAAAAAAATTACCTGAAAGTGTGTTTTCATAACAGTAATGCTTCCATAAAATTTCATTAGTCTATCTCTTTCGTTTTCAAGATAAAAAATAAAAACATTATTTTTCCGCCATCTTTGTACCGCGATATCTCCCTAATGGTTGACTTTTGACCCAACGTTTATAAAGCAAACTACCCTTTATTTTGAACAAGGAATCACCCCCTAAAGTTTTTCGCATTTGTTTTGAAACACACTGTATATGCAGTGATCTTCACGAAAAATAATGACACCTTAAAATATCCATGTACTTCAAAGTTCAATATATTATTTTGTTCAATAAGGCCGATTTTGATGATTTTTTAAACAATTTTTAGCTAAATTATTTGAGTTTTTAGCCTTGTTCTAAATTAAATATTAAAATCCCCGTCTATCTATTAGTGATGTTGATTTTCATTACTTTTGATTACTCGTTACTAATCGTTACTAGACTACTAAATAATAATTTCAAATATTCATTACTTTGATTACTATGATTATTTTGAACTGATTTTTTGTGTCCCATTTCAGCTGCTTAAGGGATATATTTTCAAAAATAGATTCTTAATACTGACGTTTTTCATTTAATGGACATTTGTGTGTAAATTTAATACTTCTAGAACCGTTACAATTTTTTGTACAAACATTCAAAAGTTCACTTGTGCAAAATTTCACCCCTAATTTCATCCTATTAGGGGATGAATTTCAAAACATCGTTTCTGAGCACTTACTTTCATTACTTAAGGACACAATATCAGTGCTAATTTTCATACTCCTAAAAAATATTTTTACTGAACATTTACCCCTTATCTCACACCCTTAAAAGCCGAATTTCTAAAAACGCCCCTTAGTGCTCAATTACGTTACCTTTTCTACGAATTTCTACGCAAAATTTTATACTTCTAAAACCGATTTTAAAAAATTTTTGAGACAGCTTATTGCGTCGTCTAAGGAGGTGAATTTCCAAAAAAAATAAATAATAAAAAATAATAATACAAAAATCAAATCTCTCTCTAAATATCATACCTCTAGGATTAATTTAAAAAATATAATATACAAAGGTAAAAATAATATAAATAAAATGAAGGGTTCCTTCTAAGTACTCACTTTCGTTACTTAAGGAACATCTGTACAAAATACCAAATTCCTAATTTAAAAAAAAATATATACAAAATTTTACCCCTATTTTCATACCCTCATGAGATAAATTTCCGAAATAGCTCCTAACTGTTCAATTACGCCACATAAGGGACCTCTATGCAAAATTTTATACTGCTAGAAGGGATTGCATTTTTTTTATACAATATCTACCCTTCGTTTCACCCCCTTAGGGGGCAAATTATCAAAAATCGTCCCTTAGTGCTCAGTTAGGTCATCCAAGAAGCCTCCGTACAAAATTTTATACTACCAGAACAGATTTTAGCAAATTTTTATTCAACCCTAATTTCACCCTATTATCATTCTTTCGCCACCTTATGTTTTCATAGAATTCCCATTTGATTACATTTACGATACAATACTATACATATTTAGTAGGAAAGTAGTACTAGTATACTATAAGTAGTAAATAGTTATAGTAATCAAAGTAATCAAAGTAATCAAAGTAATCGTATGGTTTTGTTTGGTTTGGTTCATCTCAGTAGCTTTGTGTTTGTTGGAGATATTCGTTTCTGAAGAACACAATAACGATTAACACCAATTTTAGCATCACAAACATATATTTGCTTGTCAATACACGTATGAATTAGTGTTTAGGTATTGGTAATGTCGCTGTCATTGAAAAGGCATATTATTGTTATTTTTGATGCGGTTTTAAGTCCAAAAATTGTCACGGCAATAGTTGCCTTTATTGAACATGGCAGAGATTCTAGACTTAAATCAGACATACTTTTAGTGCCAAAATTATAATTGCTGTAACGACTTACTGTTTTCTTCAAAATTAAATATCTCCAATAAAAATAAAGCTTATGAAATTAAACAAAAAATAAATCATTTGAAAAAGCTGCACCTTATTGAGAATAATTTTTCAATTGATATGCATTTTCTTCGACTGAAAGTTTCTCTGAAAGTGATATTTTTGTTTTTTTTTTCTTATAAGGTGGTTAATTTTAGATTTTTAGTCTAATATCAAAATTTTAGGAAAAATTTTGATATTTTTTTGTATTTTTTATAAAAGCGTACCTCCTTTTTCTCCTGATCTACTGACATAATCCGTATAACACCAAAAATAATGAAATTACTGAGAATTTCGGAAATACATCGAATTTCTTCTTATATTACAACATAATTATTCAAGAACACTTCAATTTGACATAATTGACATTATTACGATATAAAAGTCATTGTGACATTACAGTTCCTTTATTGTTGTACCTTTCCATTATACATAGATATGTATATAATGGAAATCATCATCATCATCATTCTCAGCTTATTCAACCTATCCAATTATGGTGTGGTCTTCCTCACATATTTAGATACTCTGTAGTTGGGCCCATTTTTGTCTATAGTTTGCTTTGCGAGCCCAAGTTATCCCTGCGGGACGTCAAAATTTTAAAATTTTCTATACAGAATTGAGAAGAGGAACACTTACATTGACATTTTCTAACAAAAAAAGTGCGGATCGTCCATAAATAACATCAAAAACAAACCCCCCCAAAAAGAATGTTGTAACCAATGCAATCAAAACTTAGTTACGGCGGACGTTTTTACCATTGTGATCCTCTTCTCAACCTTTAACACAAATCAAAATATAATATCTATTCTTATTAGCTTAATATCGCTACCACTATTTTTCAAAATTAATAGGAAAGTATAAATAAAAAAAATTCTGATTTTCAATATTTCTATACGCGAGCAAAAGACAAATAAACCTAAATCTGGTTCTTCCTTGTCACTCTTATTAAACATAATAAGGAAAGCTATATTATAACCTCAAAAAGTAAATAATTTTATTGCAAAAATCTCAAACATTTAGCCGAGTATCCGTACGATCCGTACTTAAAACGTTAAAACATAATTGTAGAATATATTAATATCAAATTTACATCAATAACTTCAAAATTGACGACGTACCTAAAGTGGACCATCACCATCCCTGCTAATTTCGTAATATCATGGTCCCATATTAGGTTTGGTCTTCCTTTAGGTCTCTTAGTTCCTCGTGGGTACCATGCTGTAATTTTTGTGGTCCATCTATTGTCCGTTCTTCTTGCCAGGTGTCCTGCCCATCGCCACTTGATGGATTTGATTCTGTGGATGACATCTATTACCTGGGTCTTCTGTCGTATCCACTCTATTCTTTTACGGTCCCTTTTGGTTATTCCCATAATGAAGCTATACGTCTCCAATTTATTAGACTTTTTGAAAATATGAAAATGAAAAAAAAGTTTGATAATAACGGTAATAAATAACTATTGTTCTACATCAATTATAGAATTACTAAATCTAATAATCAATCAGAGGTTTCAATATTAAGATGAGATGAGGTCGTCTTATTTTCAAACATCATAAAGGATGATTTTCATTTACCTTTTTACTTACGTCTCTGAGTCCTTTAACATCATTATTAATTACCATTAAATAACCCCACGTACATCCTTACTACCTTTAAATGTCGATTTCTCTGAAGCTTATTAACAGCGGATGCCTGTTCGAAAAACGTAAAAATAGAAGCTATTCCAAACGTTTAGATAAATAAATGTGCAGAATATGCGTGAAGCGTTTCAATTGAGCTCCCCGTGATGTTTGAATGATTGATGCGGAGCATTTCAAGGATTAATATCATTATTATCGGTATTTTTAAGAGTGCTCGAACGGAATCATAAATCTTGATCTTATTATTAATTTCCTGGCGGCCAGCTTAAACCGACAATTTCCCACAGTTAATTGAAAAATTATATTACAATTATTTATAGATCAGCTTGTTAAAAATGTACAAATGTCAACCATAGAGTCCAGATAAAAATAAACTATATTTTAATTGGTGTATTTTTTTCTTGTTTAACTTTGATACACATTGTAACTTTTCAAGTCACTTTCTAAACAATTTTTAGAAACTTTCTATACAATTTAGATACAATTTCTATACAGTTTCTATACAATTTCTATACAATTTCTATACAATTTCTATACAATTTCTATACAATTTCTATACAATTTCTATACAATTTCTATACATACAGAAATATTTTCCAAAATTGCAAAGCTGAGCAGTAAGCCAGTCAAAACCAAATCAAATCAAAGGCCCGTTCACAACAAATAATGAGTCAGAAAAACTAAAAATCATATTTATTGAAAGAATTTATTTATATTTATTATTATTATATTATTTATATTTATTAAAAGAATTTATTTTGATTATCCCTGTAGCTCTCTACTCAAAAATATGCCCACATCAAGTAAATCAAATTTTGTTTTTCGAGAAACTCGCATCCTCCATGAGAAATGATCGAAAATATACAGGATATGTTAACGATTTTAGAAAATATCATCCGAGCTTTAAATTTGGTTCACTAAATAAAAAGAAATTAACGTCACAGATACATTTGTCACCGATGCTCACTGGTTGAATATTCAACCACTTGCTGGAATGAATAGTTGATTAAATTAATGTTGTCGATTTAGCGACCATCGACCTATGAAGGGTTAAGCTTACAATGCCTTGTTAGTAGACTCACTACAGCTTTGATTGACTTTTTGTCTTTGCTTATCAGGTCTGCCGTGATTTTTAGCGAATTTTGAACAAGTTTAAACCTGTCCAATTATTTTGATCATAATGTTCTTTACAAATAAAACAGATACTAAATTTTATTTTGAAAAGTTATCTTTTACTAGCGATATTCCCAGCAGATTAAGTTGTTCCTAGTCGTTAAAACCATACAGTAATCGCTACAAAACAGTAAAGTAAAAGCCAAAACGGGTGAAAAAGATTAAGATAACTTATGGGGTAATAAAGAAAGGGTCAGATAAGGCATCTGCCCAAGAATAATTAGACTATCTTCACGCGTCACCTTGTAATTGCCTACCAGGTAGCAATTACCTGGTCGTTTGTCACCTCACTACCGGTGTTAGTGCCACCGGGTGTAAGTTACAGTCGCCTTCGCGCCTTAAAGCTACTGCGATCTGGGGAATTTAGAGAATTCTTTTCTATTCGTACCTGCGGCGGATTAAACAACGCCTATCTCTAGTAGAAACAACATTATTACAGGAGATTTTTTTTTACAATGGCGATTAAGTATGTCCTCCAAATAAAACTTGTTGACGAACACAGCCTATTAACAACCAGCGTGCCAAGTTACATCAATTTTGCATGAAAACCTGCAGGCCTAACTAGTAGGGTGTTCGTTATTTAGGTTTCCCTCACGCGACGCGCTCAAAATTTTTAATTTATTGTCTAAAAAACACAAGCAAAACGCTTCTGGACGAAGCCCACAATCCTGGGCGACTCTGGTTCTTGGCTGCAAATTGGGGCTTTAGACTCCCGTTTGCTCCTTTTATTTTCCATCTTTTATTTTCGTTTCTTCATCAATTTTGTTTTTCCATCTGCTGGATTACACACGGTGCCTCGTTGCATCGTTTGCTTCCTGGTATTTTTGTGTTTTGTGATCGGTTTCTTCGCTTCCTGATTCCTTACCGTACTGATGAAGCCTGAAGGCAGTTACATCAGTGTGCACTAGTGTAGGTGTGGTTGTGTGAGTGTGAGTGTGCGTGTTTGCACTGGTGTACACTGGTGTATATGGTTACGTATACGATAGAAAAAAACGATAATTTTTTTCTCCTTTTTTTTTACATTTCCCTCACTATTTATTTCTTTTTCATATTGGTACCACGGCTAAGGGTATTGCGGCGGGTTGCTGTTGGCTACCTCCGCGGCTGTTCTGGACGAAGCCCACAATCCTGGGCGACTCTGGTTCTTGGCTGCAAATTGGGGCTTTAGACTCCCGTTTGCTCCTTTTATTTTCCATCTTTTATTTTCGTTTCTTCACCAATTTTGTTTTTCCATCTGCTGGGTTGCACATCGTTTGCTTCCTGGTATTTTTGTGTTTTGGGATCGGTTTCTTCGCTTCCTGATTCCTTACCGTACTGATGAAGCCTGAAGGCAGTTACATCAGTGTGCACTAGTGTAGGTGTGATTGTGTGAGTGTGAGTGTGCGTGTCTGCACTGGTGTACACTGGTGTATTGTATACGGTTACGAGTTGTTGAGTGCTGAGCCGTTTAAATATATATAAAATAAAATATAGATATTTCCTCAAAAATATATATATATATATATATATATATATATATATATATATATATATATATATATATATATATATATATATATATATATATATATATATATATATATATATATATATATATATATATATCTGTAATAGACTCTTAAAGCCCACATATATTCCGTTTAATCTAGGTTCACTCAAAATGTATATTAAAAATAAAAAACAACCCTGTATTACTACAATATGAAGTTCTTTATAATGATTATGGCTATAAATTCAATTAAATATTTTAATTGACTATTTTTCCACCTGCTCCTTGGTATTTACTAGTTGTTTTTCATAAAACTTTTCTACGCAACTTACACCACTAATTGTATATATAATCACACACTTTTTATCAAACTGATACGCATATCGGTGAATATAACCAATTAAAACCATTTTTCCCCAACGCAAACCTAATTTCTGCACCTGTAATTACGACTTAAATCAAAACAAAAATCATTATCTATCCGCACAAAGTAAAATCGTTGGGACTAATTGATCTAATTGACTTAACATTTACATGCGCCTCAAATAAATCATTGTGCATAAACGAATGAAAATGTCGCATTGCCTATGCGTATTAATTTAGATTATTTTATGGTATGGCGGGCGTTGCGAAATCTAAACCGAGGTTGAACGTGTGTCCGTTAAAGGCTTTTATTTACATTAAATTTCATAAATTATCTGCTGAAAAGAAAATCCGACGGAGAAAATATTCTCTTTTGTGTATATGGTTTTGAGATATTTCACTGGGTTGTTCATGGGTAACCGGATGTGTAACAAGGATCTCGAAGAGAAACACTTCTACGCAAGGTTGTAAACAAGTACTTATATATTTTATTTACAGCCACATATATGTAATACTGACATTACTGACTTTTAAAAAATTTGAAAGTGTCAAATCATCTACATTTTCCCTTTTCCATTTCCAACGGTTTTTCATATTTCTCGCCTCATTTAATTAAGCAAAATATTCTTGTAATATCTCTATTAAATACTTATCTAACATCAACAAAACTAAACAAGAAGATTAACAATAATAATTGAAGATTTTAATACATTTATTTGTTGAAATTAATGGTCAAAGTCCTCCATGTTTTCTTCTTCTTCTGAAAGTGCCTTCTCCATTCAGTGAAGATCGGCAACAACCATGGCAAATTCCTCTCTATTTTTCGCTCTTCTCAGCAAAGTACGTGAGTCCCGGCCTGTCCAATCTCTGATGTTCTTCAGCCAGGAGCATTGCCGTCGTCCGGGTCCGCGCTTTAACTCAATTTTACCCTCGATGATGAGCTGAAGGAATTCATACTTGCTGTCTCATGATATGGCCCAAATAGGCTGCTTTCCTCTTTTTTATTATGTCGAGGAGTTCTCGGTTCTTGTTCATTTGGTTTAGAACTCGTTCATTCGAGACACGGTCAGTCCATGGTATTCTCAGCATTCTGCGATATACCCACATCTCAAATGCTTCCAACTTATTCATTGCGCTTACTTTGAGTGTTACCACGACTCAACCCCGTAGAGAAGTGTGGAAAGTACGTAGCACTTGACGAAGTTGTCTTTTATATGGATGTTGAGACGTTTATCGCACAGTAGGTTCCGCAATTTTAGGAAGTTTGATCTAGCCATCTCAATTCGAGCTCTGATCTCAATGTCTGGGTTTAGGTCTTCACTAATCCAACTGCCCAAATATCTAAACTTTGAGACTCTTGCTATTGGTGTCCCACCTACGACTACCTCCGTTGCCTGTCTTGCATCTCTATTTATCACCATGACTTTTGTTTTGTTTGTATTTATCCTGAGACCCATTGAGTCGCCCACCGAGGACAGTCTATCAAGAAGTCTTTGCAGGCCCTCAGTGGTGTCTGCAATAACGACGGTATCATCAGCATATCTCATGTTGTTAATCAGCCTGCCATTCACTTTTATGCCGTCTTCTGATCCCTCAAGCGCATTTCGAAATATTAGTTCGGAGTACATATTGAAGAGCATAGGGCTCAATACGCATCCTTGCCTAACTCCACGCTTGATAGGTATTGCTGTTGTTTCAGTGTCCTGTAGTTTTACTGTCGCTACTTGTTGTTCGTATAGCTTTTGGATAATTTTCAGGTCTTGGGTATCCAGGCCTCTTCTTTCAAGGATGCTCAGCAATTCCCTGTGGTTGACGCAGTCGAATGCCTTCGTGTAGTCTATGAAGCATAGGTGTACCTCCTTTCGTTGATCTCTGCACTTCTGCAAAAGCACCGATAGCGCAAACAGGGCTTCTCTCGTCCCCAGTCCCTCGCGAAATCCCATTTGCTGTTCACTTATGTCTAGCTCACATTTTCTTCGGATTCGATTATGCAGAACCTTTAAAAACAGCTTTAGGACTTGAGTCATCAGTACTTATTAAACGAAACTCATCACATCTTTTTGCACCAGTTTTTTTAGGAATAGGTATAAATGTCGACCTTAGCCAGTCCTGCGGTATATTTCCGGTATTGTATACAGAATTGAAGAGGTTTATCAATAACTTTAAATTGTCTCCGTTTATTAGTTTTATCAATTCTGGGTAGATGTTGTCCAGTCCAGCTGCTTTCCCGTTTTTGGTGTTCTTTAAAGCTCTCTCGATTTCTGAGATCATTATATCTGGACTATTTTCAGTTTCTATTTGGGAGTGAAAAGAGGGGCCACCGTCATCGAACAGTTCCCTTATGTAATTGGTCCATACCTCCTCTAGTTTTTGTTCGGTTAGGATTGGTTTATTCTCACCGTCCACGATTCTGGTACATGTTCGAGGTTTGTGTTTCCCAGTGACTTCTTTGACTTTTTTATGTAGGTTAAACAAGTCATGTTTTTGGTGGAGCTCCTCGACTTCGCGGCACCTCTCCGTCATCCACAGTTTTTTGGCTTCTTTGATTTTATTTCTGATAAGCTTGTGAGTGTCTCTATATCTCAGAGGGTCTGTGCCTTTAAAACTTCGCCGCTTTTCCATGAGGTCTAAAATTTCTTGAGTCATCCACGCTTTATGGTGCTTCTCCTTATTATTTGTTTTTTGTTTGTTTCCTGCATTTCCAAGTTGAAACACATATGCCTTTTAAAATGAAAAGATCCTTTTGAAAAAACAATCATTTTAAGCAGTTAACAGGAAAGGAAGCATTTGGAGCATTTGATTTCATCTAGCTAATTTTTTTGGCATAATTATAGGTTTATATCTAGTTTAAATTCTGTAATAATTAAAATATGCTTTAAACGTGTATGTTTTTATTACCCTTGAGTATTTTACTCTAAAATCTTTAATTTTCCAAACCAAACAAAAGGTATATCACACAGCCACCTAGATTTTTTCAAATAACAAGGATTTACTGACGCAAAATCATAAAAATTAAAATATCTCAGATAATATTTGTCTGAGGGGTAGGCAACCTTAATAATATTTTGAAGATATATAAATTCCCCATTGAACACTAGAAAAATATACTGGGTGTTCCATTTAAAATAAAGGAGTAACTTGCTTTTGAAAGTAACTAATGTTCCATATTAATTTTGTCTCATCCCTAACTTTTCGGGTCAAATTTCAATTTGGTTTAACATACAATGGTTACTGTAATTAAATATCAGGCTATACAAGGTCGACGAAAATTTAGGTAGCTGTTATCGAAATTTAAAATTTACTCTTCATTTTCACAAAATGTGAAATATGTCAAAATCCTTAGATTTTAGGTATAATATGCTTTTTTAATAAAACTCACCTTTATGTTTATCCTAGAATCCGAAAATCAATTAATACATAGAGTGTTCCATTAGAAAAAACATAACTTTGATGTGTAACTTTTTTTGGGGACACCCTGTATAATTCAATATATTTTTATAAAATGCTTTCAGTTAACCTACATATGCTGCCAAAATTCCATTTTGATATAAACTACCGTTCTCCTTGGAGCTTCCGCGGCGTATGAGAGACGCCACCCTGTATAGAGAAATATTAAAGACATTACCTTAATTTGTATTATAGAGAAAAATATACTAACATGTTAAGATGTATAAAAATCATATTTCTGTAATTGTTATTTTTATTGTCCTAATACAGCGCTAATAAAATTTCGTAACTTCCACTACACTCACCTGTGCTGATCTAGATTACGCAGTTCCAGGTCGAACAATAATTTAAATATTCCACAAAGAACATTTGCAATAATTAATACGAAATTCTTACATATTCCGCGTAATATTTACGTCCACGAATAAATGCAAATACCCGGCATTAATTTAAACTAATTACTTTCGTTCGTTTGCAAGTTATAAAATATTCATTTATTCTATATCAGCTTATTTATTTATTTAGGGGAAAAAATTCGCGAATGATATAGAGGAATTTGCCAATAAAACCACAGAGCAGGAATACCAATTATAATCAGAGGTGGACTCGGATCGAAATAGAAAAAAAACGAGCGTGCGCTACAAAAAGCAGAAATCGTATTTTGCAATTAACTGGAAAGCGGTAAGCATATTATCGCTTTATTTAAATGACATTTATGCGTTTACGTACAGCATTGTAGCACGAGCCAAATTACTTAACGATATTTTGCAATAATGGCATTTGTTCAATGTATTTACAAGTTTGACAAGTAGGCCAACATCTTCTGGACAACTTAATTGAGAGCATGCCACGTCGTCTCACAGCTTGCATTGAGGCTCGAGGAGGACATACTGACTATTAGTTGTGAGAAATAATTAAAATTATTGTTTTGGTTATTTTTATTGATTTTCTGTTTAAAATGAAATTTTTTTTTGTTGATTTTCACCCATTATGAAATAAAATTAAAATAACAGCCTAGTTGCACTTAGATTTTTAATTTTATATTAGTTAGGCGTTTAGTAAGCCAATATGTCCAAAAATATAAAAAGAGTCATATTAGGTCCAAAATAAAATAAAAATATCCTTATATGCAATAATTTTGGCCATGTGTGTATGTACTTTATTTCGTTGTATAATCTTTTGAATACAACTCGATGTTTCGGGATTACCTAATACTTTTGCCTGACACTCAATGCAATACCGGTAACACTATGACTCCGAAGGAGAAACGCATTTCGTGTCAGGTAAAAGTATTATCCGGTAATCCCGAAACATCTTGTGGTATTACATTCAATAATATTTGTAGTGATTTTAATATTTCTTCGGCGACCTCTCATTCAAGAAGAATCGAACTCGCTGTAGGTAGATGGCGTCTACATTCATCCGCTTCGGAAATCCATTAAGCCTTTTCCGACCATTAAGACGGAAAAGAGCGTACGATTAGCGTGTGTAAAGCCCAGAGGACACGACGAAACAGAATGAAATAATAGATGCTGCCGATGCCGGCTAGGCCATTAACGGGCCTCGTCAAAATCGAACGACCTCCTAGACCGATCCTAAATGAAAAATGGATTCTCACTTTCGGAGGCTCGACTCCTGCATTAACATACTGACGTACCACTGATTTATGATGGGTTTTGTAGGCTTGGAATTGTCTTTAATTGAAGAGTTTATTGAGAAAATGCCTAGGTTGAATAAAGCGTACAAAAAAGTAGAAAAATCAATTAAAGTAAAAATGTCTATATTATCCATATATTATTAATTAAGATGTTTTCCTCTGGTAGGCTTAAAACGGATTGTGGTCCCATTTTGATCACGATGGGGTCTGTACAATAACCTTATCTCACAAAGCTGTTCTTAATGAATAAACCATTATTAACAGCTTCAATCGTTTTAAGCGTGTTATCTGCGGAATATTTAAGTTTTCTTACTATATTATCGGACAAAACTAACTAATTGATCAAACAACTCAATCACAACAACAACATAATTAACAAAACTAATTAACCTATACGTAATTATAATTTCTACTTCCATGCACCAGTAGGGGTTGCCACGGGGGATTGCCACGGGGGGTTGCTAAATAGGGGTTGCCATGGTACAAAGTTTTTCCTACTACTTTATACGGGTCCAATCCCTATAATAAAAAACTTAGAAATTTTGGATAAATGCAAACCTAAAGTAACATTATAACTTCTACAGGGTGGCTAAAAAAAGTGTGAGTGGATCGGGATGATTTTTTTTAAATGAAACACCCTGTATATTATTGCATTTTGCTTCCTTTTCAACACTTTACTTAATCTTTAAATGTTATTAAATATGTTTTGATAGTTTCAAAAATATTAATAAATAAATAAAAAATATATACACACACCGGAAAAGTCTAGGGATATTACAATTTTATCCAGCCATCGTCAGTAATTTTATTATTTGCATTTCTGATATAATAAAATTAAAATAAACAAATAGTTTAGAGGACGTATTGAAAATAAAAATGCGAAATTTACCGAATTTTTCAAATTTACCTTAATTTTTATTGAACTCAAAAAAATACACACATTTTTTTTATTCTAAACTGTGAATTAAAAACAAAAAGATAAAACCATTTTTACTTAATAAAGGGTATGGCCTCCTCTACTGTTCATTGCAGCCCTACATCATCTCTCCATGCTCCTGATCAGGTTGTCGATCTCTTCTTGAGGTACAGCCTGCCACGCTGCATTCACGGCCCGAACCAGATCCCTACTAGTTTCACGAGGCATACCCATTCTCAAAATTCTTCTTTGGACCGCGTCCCATACGTGCTCGATGGGGTTGAGGTCAGGAGATTGTGCCGGCCAGGGTAAGATGTTTAATTGATCAGCATTGATAAACTCACTTGCCACTCTGCCTGTATGAGGCCGTGTATTGTCATGCATGAGAATGAAGTTTCTCCAAAAATCATTGACATATGGTAACACGACAGGCTCAAGAATTAAATCACGATATGGGATTCCTTTTAGAAACCTTTCAAGAAAAACGAGATCGGTTTTTCGGCCTAACTGGACTCCTCCCCAGACCATAACTGTTCCACCTTGATAAGGGTGCACTTCCTGAACATGATCCAACCGAATAAGATTTCCCGGTTCTCTCCATACCCTAAGCCTTCTCGAATCCGGATGAATTCCAAAGCGTGACTCATCCGTGAAGAGAACATTGGCCCATTGTACATTCGACCACTGAACATGATCTTGAGCCCACAAATATCGCACGTCTCGATTTCCTCTCGTTAAGGGTTGAGCTCGTTCTTAAGTTGACCTCTCTTAATCTATTGTGAACAGTGTCAGGACTAACGGTTACATTATGTGTTTCCTGGAGAATTAAACTAAGCTCTGGTGCTGTAAGAGTCGGTCGGCGTCGAGCATTTAATTGTAAAAAATGATCTTGCTGAGGGTTAGTAATGCGATGTCGCCCTGTGTGCCTTTCAGCAACATCACCACTTTCACGGTAGCGTGCACTTAATCGCGATATTACACTTTTGCGTTGTATTTAATGCTCTAGCTACGTCGATTTGGCGCATTCCAGCTTCGAGCATACCCATGGCCCTTAGCATTTCGTCTCTGTTAAGATGTCTACGCTCCATAAAGTCATTTAATACTAGACAGAGTTATTTGAATGAATTCTGGCCAGTTATCATAAAAACATAGCCAGTACAGGTTAAATTCGAACAATTGATGCTAGGTGCTTTTTATACATTTGACAAAAAATGCACAAACACTTCTGCAAATATCCCAAATTTAGAAATAACTAGGGTGACTACTTCGTTTCAATCGAAGTAGAAAGAATCGGCCTAGAAATATGTGGTTGTTTATTCAAAACATTTATTTTTAACTTTAATAAAATGATATCCCTAGATTTTTCCGGTGTGTGTATTTTTAAAAAACCTTGCCTTTTAAAAAAATATTAAAAATACAAGAAATGTCCTGAAATCAAAATCATACTACTTACTTACTTTGCTATAAATGTCGTAATCTTAAACCATACAGGGTTTTCAAATTCTATACCAAACTTTCTAAAATATAAAATAACCTTCTACCTTCGTTTTTTTGAATGGCACCGCTAAAAATTTTAAAATGCTTTAAATTCAAAAAATGTTCATTTTATTCCGTTAAAAAAAACGAAGAAAAACTATTTTATATTTTAGAAAGTTTGGCAAGCTCATAAAGAACTGCGACTCATCTTGAGACAGTAAAGATAAATTATACGTATTTATTTAAGAATACCATGTTAAAAGTTAATATATTTTGGAATTTATCTACAGTTATAAAATACAAAACATACAAAACAAATATCTCGAGAAGGCAAGTACAGATTTAAAAGCAAAAAAAAACTAACTAGGTCCCTGATGAAGACGATAGTTGCTATAAGCTGTTATAATAAACTCGTCGTGCCAATTTTATAGTGCTGGGTATAGTTAATTCCCTGTCAATCAACATTTTCCCTCGGTCACGTAACTTAATCAGGCAATCGCACAACTCGAGAGAATTTCCTAGGTGGACTTTTAATCAAAGTTGAGATGGAAAGTTGTAATTACGAGGGTGGTCTGAAAAGTTTCCGACCTAACAAAGATACAAGACATTTTTTCTGAATATTTTATTTTATTTTTCAACATAGTCCCCTTGTAACTCTACACACTTTTTCCAGCGATGCTCCCATCTCTGTAACCCGTCCAAATAGTACTCGGCGTTTTTCTCTGCAAAAGAGTGGTTCACGAAGGTGATTGCCTCTTCATTTGATTAAAATCTCTGTCCTCCGAGCGCAATTTTTAAATGGGGAAACAAAAAGAAGTCGCTAGGGGCTAGATCTGGTGAGTAAGGCGGATGGTCAAGCAGTTCAATCCGTAATTCGTGGATTTTCGCCATGGCAACCGCTGAGGTGTGAGACGGTGCGTTATCTTGGTGAAACAGGATTTTCTTTTTCTGTAAAGGAGGCAGTTTTTCCGTAAGTTCTGCTTTTAGCTTGTCAATTGTAATGATGCGTAGTATGCTCCTGTGATGGTTTTTCCTTTTTGAAGATAATCAATTAAAATAACTCCATGACTATCCCAAAAAACAGTCGTCATCACTTTCCCAGCCGAAATAACAGTTTTTGCTTTTTTGGAGCCGGTTCTCCCTTTGCCGTCCACTGTTTGGACTGTATTTTTGTTTCTGGTGTATAGTGGTGTATCCAAGTTCCATCTACAGTAATTAATCGACGCCAAAACTCGGATTTATTGCGCCTAAACTGCGCTAACATAGCGTTGGAAATGTTCATACGAACACGTTTTTGGTCTAACGTGAGCAAACGCGGCACCCAACGCGCGGACAGCTTTCTCATGCCTAATTCTTGATTTAATATGTGACAAACACGTTCTTTTGATATGTTCATAACCTCTGTTATCTCTCTCACTTTAATTCGGCGGTCGTCTAGCACCATTTGGTGAACTTTGGCGATGTTATCGTCGGTAGTTGCAGTTTTTGGACGTACCGAACGTTCATCGTCTCCCAAGCTCTTACGGCCACATTTAAATTCAGCTGCCCAAAATTTCACTGTGGTAAATGATGGTGCAGAGTCCCCATACACAGAATCCAACTCATGTTTAATTTGTGTAGGCGTATTGTCTTTCAAAACCAGATATTTAATGACAGCTCGATACTCGATTTTGTCCATTTTCACAAAAACACTGACATCAACTCACTCAAACGACTGTTACATAACAACTGCGCATCCAAAATGGCTGAAGCTGAAACTTTGGTGAATAACTGTCAACAGATGAACAATGAAAATTCACTAGCTTTTATCTACGAGTGCTGCCATCTTCACGTTCCTCGTATTTTGAGAAAAAAATATAACCGAGGTATGTAGGGGAGAAAAAGTCAATAGAAACATTGATGGGTCCAGAATCAAATCATTTAATCTGTCAGAAACATTGATTATATTCTAATGCCGGGTCCAGACCAATGCGACAAAAAGTAAACACAATTTTGAGACAAAAACAAGACAAACTTGAGACAAATTGTCCACACCGCAAGGAATGACAAAGTTAAAAGTTTAGTTGTTGCGAATGAGTTTATTAACCATGTGTGATTTCACTGGTTTCCTACTGTTGGCAGCACACGCCATCCACACTGTGCCGACAACTTGTCGAAAAATATACGAACAAAACATAGACACTTTGATCTTTTCCTACTCGAGACGGGACATTAAAAAGTCTCCGAATTTTGAAACAAAACAAAAATTAATCGCGATTTTTTAACGATATAATAGTGAATTATCAACCAGCAAGTCAGATTTTAAAGAAAAATGATTCAGGAAGATCTTCCGCAAGAAATTATTAACCAGGCAGAGGCGTCTACAGCACAAACACTGCAAAATAAAAACACTAAATCATCACAATACACCAAAACACTTTTACTTTTACACTGGACGCGCGTTTCGCTAACCATGTTAGCATCATCAGCAGATGATTATAAACTCAAAACACTGCCAGAAAAGTTTCGTGGTGTATATGATAGGGAATTCAAGGCGTTTGAAGAGTGGATGGAAGTAAAACATGTCAAAGGTATAAGCGAAACTATCTTGCTTGCTTACTTATTTGAACTACAGAAGAAATTTGTTTCATCATCTTTATGGACTAAGCATTAAATGCTTGCTTCATCCACGTTACCGTAGATGGAGCTAAGAAGGCTTAGATAGGGTATATATAAATAAACAAAATACGAGTGGCGGAAAAACGTGGATGAAGCAAGCATGTTTGTCCAGTAGGCCGCTGGTTTTAATTTTGGCGGTACGATCTCTGATTGTCACAGCTGCCGCTAGATGGCGTAGAACGTCTAGCACTCTCGCCATAGTAGTACGTTTTGTACTCAAATGCTATTCTCTGCTTTTCGTTGGTCAGATCGAGGATTACAGCAAAGTCGGCCTGACGATGGAGCAAAATCTCCGAAACCGGTCGTCGAATGGCTGTTCCCTTCGGTCTGATGAACTTAATGCAGAGAATAAGCATATATGTAGGGTTTTTTGGCCCCTTTTTCCGCTACTCGTATTCTCGTATTTTGTTTATTTAAGTATTAAATTATTATTATTTTTAGTAATAATTTCATTTAATGTTATACTGTATTGTAGTAATTTATGAATAAAGCTTAATAATTTTTATAAAATGGTGTTATAACACACTAGTTTGTTATAACTTCAAAAACTCACGCGTGTGTTATTATTTATTTTATATGCATGTATACATGTGAGTAATGTCTGTATAAGTAGTGGCTGTTGGGTAAATTAATTTAATCTGCCTATAGTCAAACTTTTTTCAAAGCTTTGTACTAGAAAATAAACATATTTTGGTTCGTCCGTCATTACCCGCCTCTCCCCTACGCAAAATTGATGTGCGACCATCTGCCGGTGCGGTTTTTACCAGAACCTGAACCTCTTCGACGGGTTTGGTCGCAACTAGCGCGCATATGCATTTTGCTCCTTTTTTTCAGTTTTCTTTGCTCTATTTATCCTCGGGCCGCATGCCCTTCGCGTTTTCTGATTTATTATAAAGCCGGCCAGATAGATATTAACCATCGAGGGGAATAAAACATGTCGCGGATTCCGTAATTACGTATAATACGATTAAAAATAGTTGCGGAGCAAGGAACTCGTTAAGAAAATGAGCGGTCGGTGGAAGAAGAAGAAGAAGTGGAATTAACCTGGATTATGCAGGCACGATGGTCAAGTTGGCGACTAGTTTTTCATGTGTTTTAGTATAGGAGATTAATATGGTGGAAGATATTAATAATGATTTTAAACTTAAGAACTTCATAGTCAAAATAAAACATTTAAAAAGAAAGTAATTATTAACATCGACTTGAAATTAACTGTCGCGTTTTTATTGTCACGTTAAATCAAACTTCAAGCTAACAAAGCTTCATTCAGCTTTGTTTGGTTCTGAATGAAGCTTTATACTTTATACTTCAAAGTTTATGATCATTTACAATATCTAAAAAATACGATTAAAACTTTGAATAAGAAGACTAAGGAAAGAGCAAAATGCTATCCATGTATTCATGCATGGTGGGCGGAAAAAGCACTCTAGGGTGGGGATCCTTGACAGTTCTGTTTGACGATTCATTTGACACATTTGAATTTGATTTGAAATTTTGTGGATTTGTCCATTTGTTTTCCATGTATTCTACAACATATTTATTAATCCGTAGTATCTAACTAGCGTGACGTCATAAATCTCGCTCCGTGGCTGTTCTATTAGAGACGGCATTGCGTCAGCATGGCCGCAAGTTGCTAACCTAATAAAATTAACACTAGAAAAGCCCGCGGGAACTGTCAAATTCAAAGTTATAAAATAGTTGGTTGTGTAGCGTGCGGTAGATCTCGGCAAAAATTGAGTGAAATAATGGAACAACTTTTCGCTAGTAAGTGACTATATAATATACATACGTGTAGTAAACCGATCATTTATGAAATTCACTTAAATTAATTAAATTATATATTTTTCTTGCATTTTAGCTTTTATTTATTACTTGTCAAAGATTAGATGTCAAAGAATTTAAATACGTTAATTTGTCTTACCTGCTTCAGTAGCGTATCGGATGTTTGTGTTAATAAATACTTATTATAACATCTATTTTTATTAGAATTATATATTTTTATAACAATTTTAATAACTACCAACATTTATTCACAACGTAAAATAAAACAACAATTTATTGAGTCTACCCCACGTCTACCCTACCTCATAGTTTTACATTTTTTAAATAAAATTAGAACGACACTGATAAACCGGAATTTAAGTCGGCCATATTTGAGGCCCATCGCGGTGTACCTAAGATGTTTGATAGGCTCCTTCCTTAGTCTTCTTATTCAAAGGATTAAAATTATTAGAATATCCTAGCAACAGCTTGCGGTAGTCAGTATATCCATAGAGAACTTATGAATATGTCGATAACACAAATACCTATCTGCTGAAAATTGGACCACGTCATAAAAGAAGAGCAAAAAACGTGGGGTCTCTTGACAATCTCTTGGAGGATACAGTAGAATCTCTGCTAACTTCAGTTCGAAATTCTGACGACTCTGACTTCAGTGAGTGATTTCATCTTAAAACCCTAATACCCGACACTGGTGCGGTCGTCCCTGAATATCTTTATTGCCCCATTGTTAACGTACCGGATGTGTCATCTACAAACGTGTTAAAGCTGTCTGAATTTCATTGCAAGATGTACCCTTAAAGGGAAATTGGTCCCATCTTTTGGCATGTCACACTGTAGGTACACAAGAAAACGCCTTTTGTATTTATAATGAGTCTCTTCAGCTCTCACGCTTTTAGAAACAGACTATAGCTCATAAATGAATAAACTTTTTTATTTCTAATTCAAATTTTGAAGTATAATTAGTGGAAAAGGTTAAGAATTTGTTAACTTTTTCTACTAATTGAAAATGAATTCTATTAATTTTGACATTCTGAATGATTGCATTGAAATTAGAGGAACAAACTTCTGCGCTAATTGAAACCACTAATTATACATACTCCAGGGTTGTCGCAACTAACGTCGCATCCATCGCCACCTGTTACGATCAAGAACATCTTCCTCTTCCAAGTTACGGTCCTCCATTGCCCTTCTGGTGGCCTCATTCCAGGATCTTCTAGGCCGTCCTCGTTTCCTTTTTCCAGGAGGTGACCAGCTGTAGATACGGTAGGGCCATCTTTGGTGTTCCATGCGTAGCAAGTGTCCAAACCACTTAAGACCCCTCTGTTCGACTCTATCCACTATTGTCTGTGTGGCATCCATTTTGGCTCTAATTTCCACGTTCTTAACTCTGTCCAGTTTAGATACTCCCGCACTGCGTCTGAAATAGTCCATTTCGAGTGCATTCAAAACTCGCTTTTGTTCAGCTTTTAAGGTCCAAACTTCACACCCATAAATTACTACCGACTCCACTAGGGCTCTTCCAATATGTACTTTTGTGTTTGGTCTTATGTTTTTGTTCCACCAGATGCCATTCAGTGCTCCTATAATCTTCCGCCCTTGTTCTATTCTAGCAGATACTTCTGTTTTGGGGAGCACGTATAACCAGAAAGGGACTGGACCCTTTCTGGTTATACGTGCCCCCAAATATTTAAACCATTCAACCTGTCTGAGCTTTGCATTGTCAGTAATAAAAATGTCAAATTTATCATCTGAATTGGTCACTAGATATTTCGTTTTATCAATGTTCACAGTGAGGCCCCATTCCGTGTATGCCGAATTTAACCTGCTCATCATGAATTCAAGGTCGTAAGCATCTTGAGCTATGACCACCTGATCATCGGCAAAATTCAATGTAACCAAACAGTCATCTCCTACAGGGACGCCCATTCCCGACACCTCTTCTTCCAGTCCCTAAGAACCACTTCCAAATACAGATTAAATAAAAGTCGCCTCTTTTATATTAATCGATAAGAGGACATCCTTGTCGAAGGCCTTTAGTTGTAAAAATTATCCCAGACAGTTTGTTACCGCTCTTAACACGCGCTATGTTGTTGTTCTACAGCACCTTAATTAAATTTATGAAACATTCATCCATATCAAGTTGTTCCAGTATGTACCATAGTTTAACTCTGGGGATGGAGTCGTAAGCTTTTTGAAGGTCTACAAAAGCTAGATGTGTATCTTCTTCAGGTGAATTCCGTTTTTCTATCAGTTGTTGGATAGTAAATAGAATATCTATACATATATACTCTGCTCTTCACTGATTTTGTTGTAAGTAGATATTTCTAACTTATTTCTAATTATTTTTGTAAAAAGTCTGCTGAAGGTACAATTCACACTAAGACCTATGTAGTTCTTCGGGTCTTTTCTGTTCCTTTTTTTATATATATAGAAGTGATATAGGCTAACTTCTATTCATTAGGTATTTTATTCCGATCTACACACATCTGCATTAAGTTTGTTATTTCTGTTATAAGACATTCTCCGCCATATTTTAGCATTTTAGCCATAATACCACCCGGTCCTGGAGCTCTACCGTTTTTCATAGACACCAAGGCTTGTTTAACTTCCTCGAAACCACTAATTTATTCCATTAAATTGGAGGTGAATGAAGAAGTTCTTAATAAATTTTTATGGCCTGAGTTTAAAAAATATCATATGTTTAAAACATTATTTATCACACTTTGTTCATCAATAAACAAAAAAGAAGATTATTTAAGTTTTTCTTAAGGTCTCTAGCCTTGGTACGTTAAGTCCAAGTGCTAACGCATGACGTCATTGCTGTAACTTTTATAACAAAGATTAATGGATCTATAGAAGACATTCCACTGGGCTAGACCGAGTGCTACTCGATACTTGTGTGCAAATTACACCACTCACTGTGTATATCAGGAATGAGGTTGAGTATATTATTCATGTAGATTATCTGATCAGGTTGGCAGCCACGAAAAATCCGATATAAGATTTCTTCTTAACCGTTTTCTTATAGCCTACTATCTTTCATAACTCAATCGACAAAGAAATTCTTCAAGCAAACAAATTTCAATTAAGTTATTATCATTATTATTATTAAGAACAACAAAGGACAGATAACGTTTCCAATTGGCAAAGTCGGAATCTTCAAAAACTGATACCTCTTTGTTAAAAAAAACCAAAAAGTATTTAAAGCATTCTAAAGTATTACCAAATTTAATTTCTAACATAGAAAAATTCTTTTGAAACTTAGAGCACACCTTTTTTATTATCTTATATTATCTTGGTTAAAAAAAGATAGAACGCTGTCGCACAGTGGAGTATTTGCCACCGATAGTTGATCGAATTTTTTTTATGTAGACCTTATATAAATTATTGCTATTTTCAATTAAAGAGGAAATAATATGAACAAAATAAAAGATAATTCGTCGATTCTAAAATAAAGAAAGAAAAATCACTGTTCCAGTGTTTCCACGGTTAATGCCCACTAATGCCAGTAGTAATATCGCAACTAATATTACTAATGCTACGACTGATCAGCGACCAATTCCCATATCACTAATGCCGGTACTAGTGCCAAATTGTGCTATACTGCTAATGGTACTAATGCGATCGCCTTGTACACAACAATGCCATCGCGGTTTACACCTCCCATTAGTATATCACTGATTTGCAAATTAGAGGAAACCAAGAATGTTTTTCTCATTTTATCAGCAAAGTCGCAAAAAGTCGTAGTATTTTATTTTACTGTATGAAAGCCCAATGTTTACTAAGTAAAACGTATATAGACAATATGCTGAATTCTTCGAAATGCGCAACTAAATCTCTAAGTATAATAAAATGTCACAAATTTAATAAAATTTTTCTGAACGCCTAACTTTTTTAGTTGCAAAAAATCGTTAGTATAGAGATAATCAAAATAAATAATATGTTTTTGTAGAATACATACCTACAGCTTGCTGAGCCATTTTCAATCAAAACAATAATATAAACGTAAAAAGGAGCACAAACAACAATAATTTATAATTTTAAACATAAAATTTAGCCATATTTACCTCTTTATCTCTGACAAGTAACAACTTTGACGTTTCGTTGAAACAAATGAATGCAACTAAACACACTCATAGCAACGCCATTCATGACAGACATGATTTAACTTATCATTTATCTTTTTTTGGGAAATCTTAGTGCACGGCCACACAGAAAGCGTTTTTTGCGTTTTTAGCGTGAAGCGTCTTTTGCGTCTAAAACAAAATAACAGGATTATATAGGAGTGGCCCCACCAAAAGTGTCTAGCGTTCGACGTGTCTCGCAAAAAACGCAAATGAAAACAAATCAATTTGTTTTCTGTAGCGTCTTTAGCGTTTTCTATGAGACCCCGTCATAGGCGGACGTAATATTTAATAATGCAATACAAATTAAATTAAATAGTATGCATTTTTTTTTCATTTTAGGATATTATCGAAAAATGTTTTTATAGAGAACATCTACTGTTTAGGAAGATTATAATAAATTCAAAAATTTGAAAGAAATGTTTGAAAAAATGTAGTTTGAAATGTTGAAAAAGTAATAAATTAAAGGAATATTTTCTTACGCGTAAAAAGATAGTTTTTTATGCGTAAAAAAGTTACCAGAAACAATAAGTTTTTGGCGCGTAAAAATAGTTTTTTACGTGTAACAAATAGTTTTTACACGTAATTTTTTTTTTGTAAAAAAGTTTTTACCACAAACAATAAGTTTTGGCGCGTATAAAAATTGTTTTTACGTGTAACAAATAGTTTTACACGTAAAAATATTTTTTGCGTAAAATATTTTTACCAGAAACAATAAGTTTTTGACGCGTAAAAAATAGTCTTTACGTGTAACAAATAGTTTTTATACCAGAAACAATAAGTTTTTACGTGTAAAACTACTTGTTAGACAATAAAATTTTAGCGTTAAACTTATTGTTTCTGGTAAAAAAAAATACGCAAAAAAAATAGTTTTTTACGTGTAACAAATAGTTTTTTACACGTAAAAAATATTTTTTTTACCAGAAACAATAAGTTTTTGGCGCGTAAAAAAATAGTTTTTTACGTGTAACAAATAGTTTTTTACACGTAAAAAATATTTTTTTTGCGTAATTTTTTTTTACAAGAAACAATAAGTTTTTAGCGCGTAAAAAAATAGTTTTTTACGTGTAACAAATAGTTTTTTACACGCAAAAAATAGTTTTATACGCGTAAAAAAGTTTTTTTAGCAGAAACAATAAGTTTAAATAAAAATTCGTAATCTAAAATTCGTAAAATAAATGGTAAATAATAATTATTATTTTTACACACACCACTGGCACTAGCAGTAGATTGTGTTTGTCTCCGGATATATTCCCCGGCCCGTCCATAATTCAATGCCAACATCTTTTATCTTCGTCTCTTCAACGCTAACGGCGCCGATCTCGCCTATCTCTTTCTCACAGGATTGATTGTTGGACGGGCCGGGAATCCACGAGCTTGCGACGTTACTAATTGACATCTTCATAGAAACTGCAGACCTGCCGCGTCTTTTGCGTGTTTTTAATGGACACAAATCGACAAAAGCGCTTAAAACGGTAAAATAGCAAAAAGCGCTTGAGACGCAAAAAACCCAAAACGCTAAAAACGCTTTCTGTGTGGCCGTGGGCTTAAACACATTTGCTTTTTCGAATTTCGATCACCTTTTTCATGCTAATACTCCACCGTGTGTCGCGTTAAGTAAAAGAGTTGGTCGATAAAAAAAGGTATAGTCTATGAAATGATTATTTCTAAATATTAGACCAATGCCGTCTCTAATAGAACAGCCACGGAGCGAGATTTATGACGTCATGCTAGTTAGATCCTACGGATTAATAAATATATTGTAGAATACATGGAAAACATAATTATTCCTCGTATTTTTGGTTTGTGTTTTAAAAATGATATAGTTTACATGAAATATACATAATATAAGTTAATAAATACAATATAATATATACCTATTTATAGTAATAAATACTTTGGAAAATAAACTATGAACCATACAAATGCAGCAAATGTTTTCAATATACAAATAATGAATAGGTGGTACATAAGATAATGGGTAAAATGTAAAATATATTTAAAATTTTGGGGTTTGAAAATCGATCTAATTTAACAAAAAACATTCAATATCTACTAATAGTGATGTATTATTATTTGCATTCACAAAAATTATTTATATATTATAATGTTTACTGCAATTAATAAACTAATATAAACTTGTCAAAAGATGACCACATATTTTTTTTAATTATTATTCTTAACACAAAAACTATCTACATTGACTATGGAGTACGATTTCAGCCATATTGTAAAACATTTGCTGCATTTATATGGATCATAGTTTATCTGCCAAAGTATTTATTACTATAAATAAGTATATATATATACATATATATATATATATATATATATATATATATATATATATATATATATATATATATATATATATATATATATATATATATATATATATATATATATATATATATATATATATATATTGTATTTATTAACTGTATATTATCTATATTTCATGTAAACTATACCATTTTTAAAATACGAACCAAAAATACGAGGAATAATTATGTTTTCCATGTATTCTACAACATATTTATTAATCCGTAGTATCTAACTAGCGTGACGTCATAAATCTCGCTCCGTGGCTGTTCTATTAGAGACGGCATTGCGTCAGCATGGCCGCAAGTTGCTAACCTAATAAAATTAACACTAGAAAAGCCCGCGGGAACTGTCAAATTCAAAGTTATTCGTTTTACAGACTTATATATACATTTACCCTTATTCAACCAAGACCCTTATAAACCACAAACATCGGCATGAAGGAACAGTAAACGATTTTATTTAGATCACTTTTAAACTGAAATTATTTACAGCATAATAGATTCCATTAAATGCATACGCATGTTATATATTATCTTTGTCAGATCAAATGAATAAGGAAAATCTTTAGTTTTTTTATACAGAGTGTCTTAAAACTAAATGTTTTGATTTTAAAGAAATATGTCTATTTTTAAATAGGCGGTTCATCTCACTGTATAATCTAATCCGAGATATAATCTATACTCTAGATTGAAACTTCGTAGAAACGAAAGCCCTTCTATATACCGTTTGTATTTATTCAAAACACGCATATTTCCTTACATACAATCGTAGGAAAAAGCCAAAACGTCTGAGGAAATTGAAATGGGTTAATTTAGCATGTGCATACATTGAGCTCGCCTGCCTCGCGCATACATCTATTGAGAGTAGATATCTCTGAGGCCTTATACGCCCGGCCACTATATTATTTTAAACGACTTAATATTGAAATGAACCTATAAAAGACGCTTCGACTTCACTTTGTTTTCCGATTTGTGTCTTTACAGGCTTATTTATGGCATGGCAGTGGAATTTATAGGAATTTGCTGGATTACATTGTGAGGCATGTTGCCGGCAGGCTCCGCTAATGGTAAATTCAAATTATTTTCGAATACGTTATCGCATGTTTAGATTTATTCAGTCGGATAAGACGGATAAGGCTTGTTTTGCCGTATAAAACAATTAGATCTGTAACAAAATATTGAATAAGTATACCGTGCTGGCAACTCTTACTTTTGGGTAGGTATTTACATGTGTGGAAGTAAATCGCATAAAGATCTTATTAAGTCGGATTGAAAGAAATGCGACGGTATGCTGTGGCGGCGTTGCCACATTTAGTCACATTTAGCGGTTTGCGATCATGATTTAGATCGCAAACTGCTTATTTTTAACTTTTTTTTGAAAAGATAACTAGATAAAACCATTAGATATGTTTCTGAGCATTTGAAATGGAGTTATAAGGATTTTGTTAGGGTGTTCATTTTTTATAACGAGAAAACGTCAGTAATCGCGATACTTTAAAAACTCAATTGAATTCAGAGTTCTAATAGCGCGACCACTGTCGAACACCAACTCAATTCCACTTATTTTTACCAAAAGTCCAAGTGTTTCTAACTTGCACTTACAAGCTATACGCTATTCATGCTAAGCGATACGCCCTCTACGCCCGGATTTTCGAACTA
Organism: Sitophilus oryzae; assembly: GCF_002938485.1. NCBI lineage: Eukaryota > Metazoa > Arthropoda > Insecta > Coleoptera > Curculionidae > Sitophilus > Sitophilus oryzae. The sequence continues at coordinate 416,583 of NW_022146846.1, forward strand.
TCGTATGGGCCATTCCTTTTATTGATTTGCACTGTTTAGGTTTGGAAAACGAAGCTTATTTCCCGTTTATTCTTTGTGTTTTATGTTGTGCTTTTCGTTTGAAATTAAATAAATATGAATCATTATTACTGTGTGCCAAAGTGTAATTCTTGGGCAAAGAAAAACCCCGAGATTCGTTTCCAAAGGATTGTCGAAAGTATTGTGGAAACCAAACTTGGAAATAAAGAGCTGGTGGATCGAAGAAAAATTTGGATTAAGGCATTGAAAATTGTAAAGAAAGTTTCAGATCATATGCGAGTTACATTTTTCAGACCAAGATTATTTTCATAAAGGTGGGTTTTGTTAGGTTATAGGATATTCTAAGGCTATGATATTTTTATTTTAGATAGAAAAAATCGCAGAACTTTAAAGAAAACCGCTGTCCCCACAAAAAATCTGCCACTTGTGCTTGACTCAGAGGCAGGTCCATCATCCAGGGATATCCGTACAGCTGGTAGAAGAGAAAGAGAAAACCAATCCGAACCCGAAGTCAGTATGGAATGTGAACAAGTTGTAGAAGACGAGGAAGATACTGTTGCTGCAGAAAATGTTAACAGCTCTAAAACGTCCTTCACCGCCTACGGAATTTAGGGATGCAGAAATGCAAGTGAATACCCCAAAAATGTTGACATTATGTGAACTTATAACAACTTATTAATTTAAACAAAACAATTTATTGGGCAGTGAGATTTTGACCTGTTTTGGTACTTATTTTTTTTAAATAATATACATATATTTTTTTTGCATGTTATTTTTAGTCATACAATATATTTTTAGTTTTTACCTATTTACATAAAAACAAATACTACCATTATATAGACACACCTCTTTTATTTAATTAACTAGTTACTACTCTGTGCATGTACATAGCAGAGTTTGACAGGTTTTGGCAAAAAAAAAGGTCCTAATTCCATCGTCATCCGTTTCAATATTGGAATGTTTTACCTTGTCTATAAAACAGGGCATTTCATGTACAGGAACAGGCTTATATCGCTCTTTGTGTTGACCAAACCTTTTGTGTTGACCAAACACATTTTAGGTCAGTTGGAGATATTTCTTCTAAACTCTCAATGTCCTCTCTAAACAAAATACAAATAAATAGCAATCAAACTCAAAAATAAAACTAAAAATGTTGATTTTACCTGACACATTTTACAAGAACGGCCGAAACATGTTTGCATTTACCACTGTTACCGGCTTTACAAGAACAATGCCTTTCTTTAATCTTTACAGTGGCTTCCTCAGTGGTTAAAGTTCCCTTAATTTCATGTGGATCCGAATTAATGGCACTGGATTATAAACACAAGCCATAAACATTAATCCAGTCGCTTGTGAATTCGGTTTTTCCAACCAAAATTAAATGCCCCGCATTAAGGACAGTTTCCCCTTCAACCACACATTTGGAATGTGTGGATCCGTCCAAATACCGCATATATTCCAAAATGCTTAATCGCATGATGAAAACCGAACAAAAAGTCTTTTAACAAATAAAAAATGTTCACAAATCACAAAACTGTCCAAATCAACTATAAAAACTCGAAAACAGACACCAAACACACAACGCAGACCACAAGAAAACAATTAAATAAGTGGCGGAATGATGCGGAATGGCCCATAGATTAGTACGAGTTGTCGCCGCTATGGCGCTGCGATCTTATTTTGAATTGCCTATAGGGAAAATTATGACTCGTTAAAAAATAAACAAATAAAGTATCACGAGACGTGATTAAATCGTAAAGCTGAACGCATGATGTACACCCTCTCAGTAGAGGGGGATGGCCGATTCACTATCAGGAGGAGCAGGAGCAAGGAGCAAGAACTGACGTCACTCCCTCCTCTGACGTCATCTGTCACCTGTCAAGTCAAACCTATCTTACGTCATACGTCATACCTGTCATCTATCAAACTTTCTTACGTAAAAAGTCAAACCTAGAATTTTAAGTACTGATTATAGTGATTGGGTCGACCGGTCGACCGCGACGAATCTACTATATCCCCTTCAACATCTATTAGCAATGTACAGGGTGTCCCCCTAAGAATAGCTCTCGGCTGTATCTCGGAAAGTATTAGCCGTAGGGGCTGCGGAAAAAAATATTTATAACTAAAGAAGCTATGAGAAATTGCTGGAAATTATTTTCAAGTTTGTAGAACGACCGCTAGGGGGCGCAACTGCAACAAAAAATAAGAAAATGGAGTTTTTACACAATTTTGCCTAGATAAGGTGTACTATAAGTGATAGCTTCATAATCTTCAGTAAATTTTGAATATTTTTTGTTAGAGCCATTTTCCCCTATCTACCAAAATAAAGTGGTGGGGGAAGGTTAAATCTGTTTTTATTTGAATATTAATAACTCTGGACTGGTTGATCGGAATCCAACAAGCGAGGGCTCGTTTAAAAGAGCGTTTCTTACTCTATATTATACCATAATAATAATAATAATAATAAGGTTTTGAACGTAGACGCTAGGGGGCGCTTTCTTACAATTTAACAAACATTGCGCGTTTTTTCAAAAAAATTAAATGCAATAGTATATGTAATTTTAGCTGATCGTAAAGAGTAGTAAAAGCTTAAAAAGTCAGCGAAAACCGCATTTTGATATCTTCTTTCAAACAGATGATATTAGCAAAATTATAATAAATACCAAAATATAAGCCCTTAATTACCTTATTTTTACAACAAGGTATCAGTAGCCCTCTTGATTATGCCCATCCTAAGCTAAAAATAAGATAGAAACAGTTAATTTATTTTAAAATCGACGAAATACCAGAATACCATAATACCAGAGGTATTAATATCTAATAATTAAGATATTAATAACAGTGGACAAGAAACGATGATTCAGTGAAGTCGTGGTAGGCTTTGGAAAAAAGTTGCTTTTGACGTAATAGTATAAACGTCAAATTGTTATTAGATCAACATTTTGATAGCCATAGCAGCGTTTTTTATCTTTTGATTGCTTTTTCAATTTTTCATTTTTCAAGACCCGACATTTCAACAAAAAATGCCACAGAGAAAATTCGTATATACAGGCTGTCCCAATATTCCGTGGACATAGCACTACTATTTATTTTTGGAATCAAAGTAAGTTCATTGGACACAATTGCCTCTATACAGAAAATTTGAAACAGTCATTAGTGTCATTCCTGTCACTCTGACGACAAGTATGGCTCAGCCGCCTAGACAAGGACAGCAATGTTTCTTCTAACTATTGTCTAACTTCACAGTTTAGAATTGACAGATTTCAGAGACAACTTCAGATTTGTTCTTAGAACAAATTTCGACGCCATTTTAATTCTCTCCGTTTAGTTTTGTTTTGTAAATCTAATTTGATATTTCTGGCAGAAACTTATAAATATAAAGGTAATAAAGCAAATATATATTACATGAAAAATCCTGAGAAAAGACGTTTGCAGTACTAGGTATGTCCCATATTAAAATAGGTAGTAAATAAATTATTTCTGTATTTTTTAGATGCAAGAAAATTTTGTTATGTTTATGATCGGCGATTTTTTTGAAAATGGAAACAATTTACAGCAAGGTAAGATCATTTTAACTATAGCCAACATTAGTTATCTCCAGTATGTGCGATTTATTGTCAATAATGCAATAAATCTGACTGATACAATCCGATTGTTATCCGACTAAATTCTCTTTTGCTTCTTTTTGATTTATAAAAACCAGGTCTCTCTTTGGGAATAATGGACGCTTTTTTTAAACAGTATATTTGTATGTTAGTACCTTACTGATATTTTTATTTGTTAATTTTAGTATAAAAAATTGTTTTTCTGTTTTCAGGTTTTTGCATAAGGCTCCCCGTTTTCATGTTCCTGCCCCCCTGTTTTCTGTCCCTGATGGCTGTGAATACATGTATTTATTTACAAAATTCACGTCATGCTTATACCTTACTAATTTACATTAAAATTGCATATAATTAAGTAATTGCTGTTGAAATCATTCAATTCTTTATTTTTTTATATATATATTTAGTCACGTTGTCTCATATTTCAAATAAATATGTTTGAATAAAATTTTGTTTTGTTTTATTTATGATAAGAAAGAGTATAAAATACTTTTAAACTGAAAGAGATTCCCGCCATTGAATAACCGGAAACGGAAATAAATATGAAGCCATCATGTCAACCTGTCAATTGGAAAATTAGTTCTCCAGACGACAACGAAGGCTTTCGGTGGCGTATCGTGTTTCCACGACTTAACACAGAGTTGACACTTCTTTCTAGTTAATTATTTTATGAAATAAACACCTTTCTTCAAATATTTTAAAAACCGTTATTCCGATTTGAATGAAATTTTGGACGTCTATGTCTTGTTAAGTGCTTTAACATTTGGTTTTTACAAAAATCAAGAAAATTCGTCGGTTGAGTTGAAAAATATTAATACTAAAATTTATGTAGAGGTGGGTGTAGTTTTAACCTTTCCCGTAATTTTTCTTGATTTTTGTGAAAAAAGCACTTAAAGCACTTAGCAAAACATAGACGCACAAAATTTCATTCAAATCGGAATAACGGTTCTTAAAATATCATAAAAAATGTGTTTTTTTTTTAAAGTTTGATCCCTCTAACGGTCAAACGAAGCACTTTCGTATAGAGGTAAATTGTGTCCAATGAACTTATTCCCATACAGCACATCAAATCACATTTACGATGTGTTTACATTATTAGATGTAGACACAGGGTGACACAATTCCCCCGATGTAAATATGCTACGTTTACACATTGTAGTTCAACACGTATGCACAAAGGTTAAACGTCCGCCTCACAATGTAGCCACAGTATAGCATTTACGTATACACAAAGTAAGGGATACACAGTGTGCCGTAGATACACAGTGCTTGTGTATTACGTCTAAACTCTGTTTACACATTGCAGTTGTGACTACCGCGTGTATACGTATGTATTTTGCTTCGTATATCTTGTGCTAGATAAAACTACTTCTTATGAACGAATTTAGGAAATAATACAAGTTTTGATGCCTAACTTTTCGTTCTTTTTAAGAAATATTTATTCAATGATACCAATTATATCTTTTTAGAACGAAAATTAGAAAGACAAAACTTTGTATGTTCCAAAAGTATCTCGATCGTAAGTTCAAGAGAAGTAGCCTTAAAATTGTTCCATTTTTGTTTTGTATTAAATGTACCATTTTTCTTCCATAAAATGTATTAAGTGGTTAAAAAATAAAATTATTATATTTCTTTATATCATGGAACGCAATAGCGCAAATAACAAAATAATAATAATTATTTACACTGCAGAAACCAGAAGTAAGAAAACACTGTAAAAGAACAGAATTTATATCAAAATGTATTAAAAATATAAGTACCTAGTATAACAACATACTAAAATGGTAAACACTGGTATATCGCCACGATTTGGTGGACCTCGTTTAGTCATTTTTTTCTCCTCTTTTCTCTCCAAGCAATTGGTTTGTTAGCATACTCATTCATCGAGCACTCTGTTGGACTTTGTTGTATTTTATTTCCAGATTGACAATCTCACCCTTAAATTTTATATAAAACTGATTATTGAATATTAAACATATCTGTATATTGATCCATCAATAACTTACCGAATATCAGTGTAAGAAGTTCTGGGAAGTGTTTAAATCTTTCTATCTCTGGTCCATTTAGATTTTTATTATTTCCAAATTAAAAAAAATATATTGCAGAGCTAACCTCTTTATCATTATACGAGAATATTTAGAGTTTTCATTCATTGGAGTCAAAATTTGGTAAATTGGGTATCGAGTAAGGGAAGAGTCGCTGCTATAATATTAAGGTTAGGTTAGGTAGGTTTTAAGGTAACAAGGTAATTAAAAACTTGTGCTTACCTTAAAATCTCTTTTAAACTACACACAAACAGAACATTTATATAGAGCTTCCGAATGATAAAACAATAATGGCTGCTAACACATACAACTCCTAGAAAGCACTTGGTCGGTGTATCTACGCTGAGGCTATCCGCGCGTGCGCACACCTTCATTTCATGCTAGAATGTAGACACAACAATACACTATTACAAAGTGTCTATATAAATATTTATATTATGTGTATATGTCACATTTTTACAAGATGTGTACTATAGGCACAATTATGATACGAAGTATCACACATACATATGACTTATACATTGTATGTCTCATATACCGACGTCAGATTTCATCATTTTAATAATTATTTGTTACGTTACACAAAACTCTTTAGAATCTTCAGTGCATACGGTATACCACTAGTAAACACTGTATCACACAATTCTATCAATATAAACCTGCGTGTTTCTCATATGTACATGTTAGAACTAGATGAACACTTAGGTTCACTTTAACATATGTTGTTTCTCATGTGTCTCCCTTGTAGAAACGTAATTTAATTTGGAGGTGCTATATGGGTTTTGATTCCAAAAATACGTAGTAATACTATGTCCACGAAATACTGGGACACCCTGTATATTATTATAGGCCTTCGGGAGAGGAACTTTACCCTCAATAATTAACATAATAACTTTATAAAAAATATAATTTCCTCAATACATAAATAACTAAATTATGATAAATAGCCCTTAAACGGTATATTTAATATCCTTTTTATCTCAATATAACAAGGTGTACAATCCTAACTTAACTCGCCGTAAAAACATCGACAAAAGACCAGGTAGTTATACTAATCAGAGAGGTTATAAACATAAAGCCACGTCGAAAGAAACAACACACAAAACACATGCACGCACACATCCATATACCGATATAGACCTATTCAATAAAGATGTCCCTGGAGGCGAACCGTGCGGTTCAACATAATGGGTCTTTTATAGAGGTCTCTATCATTCAGAGTTGAGATAGTCACTAGTCTGACAATAAGCCATTGTGGGATATAAATCTGCAGCACCACGAGGCTAAAATATTGCCCAGGCCTGTTGGTAAATTTACCCGGGCAAAACACACGCGAAGCCGCATCGACTGTGCGTCGGTCCTTTTTGCCTTTGCTTTGTTTTTCCGTTGTTTGGCTTGGTGGAATATATCGATAGGATTATTGCTTGTGCGGTAGATATTTTTGCTTCGGGCAGTTTAGCAGACGTAATTTGCAATTGAGTTTGAACAACTATGAAACTATGAACCCTTCCCGGACACAAACGGTCCATTGAGACAGAAAATTGTAGAGAGAAACAAGCCCTATAATACAGGATACAACATTTTAATGAACAGTGCTTTCCATAAAATCAATAAAATGAAAAATATACGTAATAATATACATGTACTGATTTCTTTGGAAAATCGAATTATGAAACTATGAACCCTTCCCGGACACAAACGGTACATTGTGAGACAGGAAATTGTAGAGAGAAACAAGCCTTGGTTGGATTTGAAGTCCTAAAAGTTAAAACGCATTTCTATGGTAATTAGTAAATTCGATTTCATTCTTTGATAGATGGTTATTATTGGTTACTTTGAATAAGAAGACTAAGGAAGGAGCATAATGCTATCCATGTGTTCATGCATGGTGGGCGGAAAAAGCGACATAAAAGCACTCTAGTGTGGGGATCCTTGACAGTTCTGTTTGACGATTCATTTGACACATTTGAATTTGATTTAAAATTTTGTGGATTTGTCAGTCTTTACGGAGCTTATTTTATGTTATTTATTATTTATTCTACTACTGATGGTTGTATAAAGGTAGTAAATCTAGATGGAAATTGTGGCAGCACTTAAATTAAACAGTGACACTATAGTGACACTATCGCGATTTCGATTTCGATCGAAAAAGACTCTAAAATAGTTAGGTTGTGTAGTGTGCGGTAGATCTCGGCAAAAATTGAGTGAAATAATGGAACAACTTTTCGCTAGTAAGTGACTATATAATATACATACGTGTAGTAAACCGATCATTTATGAAATTCACTTAAATTAACTAAATTATATATTTTTCTTGCATTTTAGCTTTTATTTATTACTTGTCCAAGATTAGATGTCAAAAGAATTTAGATACGTTAATTTGACTTACCTGCTTCAGTAGCGTATCGGATGTTTGTGGTAATAAATACTTATTATAACTTATCTATTTTATTAGAATTATATATTTTATAACAATTTTAATAACTACCAACATTTATTCACAACGTAAAATAAAACAACAAATTATTGAGTCTACCCCACGTCTACCCTACATCATAGTTTTATATTTTTTAAATAAAATTAGAACGACACTGATAAACCGGAATTTAAGTCGGCCATATTTGAGGCCCATCGCGGTGTACCTAAGATTTTTGATATGCTCCTTCCTTAGTCTTCTTATTCAAAGATTGGTTATTATTAATTTTGATTAATGTCATATTCTTTGCTGTTGTTAAAGTATCATATTTTCCGATAACTATCATCACCCTTTCAGTGGCATTGAACTAAATATATTTTGTGCTTTTTAACATTTTAAAACAACAAAAAACATTACATTAATTAAAATTCTATTCTATCTATCAAAGAATGAAAACGAAGTTTTATTACCATAGCGCGTTTTGATTTTTAGGACTTTTTAGAAGGAATTCAATCTTATTTTCATGTTTTTTTTTAATTTTCTCTATAATGGAATGAAAATTTGGAAAAGTATAAACGGGATTATCCACTTTAGAACAAGCCAAAAAGATTTTCTGAAGAAAGCATTTTTCTCAAAATATCATTAATAAAAAAGTGTTCCTCTTGTAAAGACAATCCGGGGACATACTGTATATCGATTTTTATTATAATTATTACAGTATATAAATTCTTAAATTTTGTCAACCATTATACATACGCCATTTAATCTTTACAAGATGTGCATTTGCAACCGGGTGCCACATTTAGCTTAGCCGCCCCGGGCCCCCGACAGGCTTAGTTCGCCACTGCTATTAGGGGAATAGACGAGGTAGGTGGCAAGATATCTACTAAAAAAAGAGCGAACATTACCGGCTGGTACTGAATGAGCTGTGACCTAAACAAATCTGCAACTGTATATGGTACTCCCACCGTCATCAAAATTCCATCTTTTTAATTGGCAAAACAGTTGTTGCGTTCGAGAGCGAGCCTAGCCGCCGCTATTATTTGGGCTCGCGTGGTAGTGGTGCTAGGCACGCAATTGGTGGCACGGACGGACTTATGCAAATTCGCTAGCTGCGGCGTGCGGCCACGGTAAACACCCATTTACAGCGAGCGGCATTTGTTTATGGGCGCGCGTGTCTATAGATCCGCCGGACGGACCGATAAATTTGCAACGATAAAGTTCCGTTTTTGGCCGATACGGGTCTAGATTGTGCCAGATATTATTGAACAGCGTATTTTTGTACTTGGTCTGTGGTTACATTGGATGTAAATTCGTACGAAAAATTCGTTCAAAGTTGTAAGAATAAAGTATTTACCTGTTTGGCGGCTTGATTTCTTGAAAATACTTCTGGAGTTTACAAAAAAAACTTTTTTATTTTGTTAAGATTATTTTCTAGTGGCGAAAAACCCAGAAGTCCTTTCAAGAAAAACTCGTATGAATCTATTCTTACAGTTCATACCAAATAAACTTTTAGTCACGTGATTAAGCTTGACCGGCACAGCGTTGTCAACTTTTACATATTTTCTTTAAATCAAACTATTTTTGGAAACAAGAGTAAATTAATTATAAATATATAAACAGTTATTATTTACATCAACAAAACTCACCTTCTTAACCGCACTTAAGGGATATAAAGGGTCATTACTTCCGCTTTCCCCTTCAAAGTATTCTAATAAAGTTGCGATGAGTTTTTTTAAGGTTATTCAGCCTTTCATCTTGTACACTTCGCACTAAAAGAGGTTCTAAAACAACAATGTTCAACTGCAAGGTCTGCTAGTAAACATTTTTAAACTTAAAGTATCACAACACTATGTATTGTCAAAACGAATGACAATGTCAGGAAATAAATAAATAAATACGGCAACTTGACATTTTTTACAGCAGAGCTACCACCTGAATCCCCAGCGCGAAATTTAAATTCCAGTTAGTCAGCCCGGCGCCGAATATTCCATGGTTGGCAACAATGAATTTAAAAATCGCGCCCTCGATTACGTAACTAAAAGTTTAATTGATATGAAATTGGCAACAGAAACTGAAAAGATATTTAAGTAACATATGTTTTTTTTTTATTTCAAGAATGAATATTATCATTAGCGAGTCTGAAATCAAGTGCACATATTTTTAGGGATTATACTCGTATATTTCGATCTAATTTAAAAAATTTGGAAGTTTTTTTATTTTTCGAAAATTTTTGAAAATATTTTTTTAATTTTCAGATAAAAACGTAATATCTTAATCTATGGATTATTCGAGAAATCTGTAGCTGTAGGTATAAAATCCGGGGGCTGGGGACTGAAGAGGACAGAAATAAATAGACAAATACAGTTGTCGGGCTAAATTCAAAAATAAATTCTTTCTAGATAAATAGTTATAAATAGTCTGTATATAGTTCTTTAAGTTTTTTTAGGTTTAGTTATTTAAGTGTTAGAATTAAAGAACATAAAGATTATTTAAGAAAGGGAGATTTTCACAAATCCAAGATTTGTCAGCATTCATGGGACACAGGACACAGAATAAATTTTAATAACGCCAAAATTATAATGAAAGAAGCAATAGCCTCTAAAAGAAAAATAAAAGAGGCTTTTTTAATTCAATCTAATAAAAATAAATGTATTGCTCATGCATCTGTAGATGTTAGTAATGTATAGCAATCGCTTCTTTGATTTTAAAGAACATTACATAAATAAATATAACATACGTGAAATTTAAAAATAATCATACAGAAAGTTTGGGCTTTTTGGTTTTACATTATTAAGTAATTATCAGGTAGTAATTGTTAATTTTGAAGTTTAACTTAATATAATGCCATTTTAACAGAACGTCAACGATTTCTTGTAGACGTATCTGTTTTAAAAAGTAAAGTGTTCTCGAATAGTTCAATTTAAATATTTTAATTAGTTTTTTTCTTGATTCTTTATATTTTTTTGCTTCCGACGACGGAAAAAGAAAACTTTCCGAAACGTTAAGCATTTTTTTCTTTGTTAGGCAAATTTTTATTACTGTAAACACAACTTCTGACAAGCAGCGTCCGTTTAGGTTTAACGCAGAAGTGTTTACAAAAAATAACTATTTTATTTTGTAGATTTTTCTTGCAGTGCAGTGGCGAAAAACCCATAAGGATTTTTCGATATATTTTTTTGTTTTCATAAAAAAAATAAATCGGTAAAATATACCGATTATTTTGACATATTTGAAAAAAGGTAAACAGAAAATAATGTTTCTTTTATCGAGTTCTTCCAATCCTGAAAATATATGTGCTCTTTCTTATTTAATATTCACCCTGTAGTATATCTGGAGAAAGAATACCGGGTGCGTCTCAAAAGGGGCTCACCCCTATAACTTTTTTATTTTTTCAGTTAAAAAAACGAGATTTTGTATGTTAGTATATGACATAAATTAGGATTGAGGTTAATTATGATTGATGATCATTGATTGACGTTTTCAATTGTTTTCTGTCACTTCCTGTTTCACTGGAAATGACTACAACTTTTGATTTTTAAATGGCACCCTCGGTATTTTTTTACTTTATTCGATAGAAAATAACACTCTTAATACAATGACATATCATATGTCAACTTTTGACATTTTCGCATATGGTTTATTTGAAATTATAACTTGCGGTTTGTAACGAAAATTTAACGTGAAATACCAAGTGTATGGTATCAAATTATTCGTAAAAAAAATCTTTTTACAAATACGCTAATGAGCCACCTTCGTTCCATTTGAAAAAATTGAGATATGATTAAAAACACGATTTGAGCATTTTCTAACTGGCCAGGACAAGACATTAAAAACATTAGACGATCAAATATATTTTTCCAAGGCTCCTTGATTAAGAATTAGTGTTTTTAACACAGCCATGGGACTCTAGATTGCATTTTAAAATATTTTTTTTTATTAAACGAGAATGTCAAAAGTTGACATATGATATGCCATTCTATTCAGAATGTCATTTTCTATCGAATAAAATAAAAAAATACCGAGGGTGCCATTTAAAAATCAAAAGTTGTAGTCATTTCCGGTGAAACAGGAAGCGACCAAAAACAATTGAACACGTCAATCAATCCTAATTTATGTCACACACTAACATACCAAATCTCGTTTTTTATCTGAAATAATAAAAAAGTTATAGGGGTAAGCCACTTTTGAGACGCACCCAGTATATTATTATTATTAATGGGATTATTGGACTATTATATTAATTCAAAAGGGAAAAATCTAATTCTAGTCAGTTTCTAAATATCGTTTCACAGATTATACTGTATGATCGAATAAAAACGGCGTCAACGATGGCTATAAAATAACGATCGATGACATTCCCATATAATTTTACATATAAAATGGCAAAATAGATCATACGGTATGTATATCATTAGTTAAGAGAGAAAAAATAGGCACAGGTTTACTGTCCATGCGAGAATTGATATCTCCAAAGTTTATACCTATCTAACAAAAAACGGCTCTAAAGCTGGATTTATAAACTCGGCATTTGAAATTCAGTTCACGTTCAAAATGTTCAACATTATGAAATAAATGAACGCATTTATAAAGGCAGTTGGTCGAAAAGTAGGCGGCTCGTTTTAAGTTCAGGGTGGAAAAAGGAGTTCAGAGATTGTCAATATTTAAGTCGGCAGTTCGCGACGTTCGGCAGTTGGAACGGCAGCCTGAGTAAGCGTATATCTAACAGTTCTTATAATCATCATTATCATCTTTTTTATCTTATTCAACCATTTCCAATTATGGTGTAGCCTCCCTCACATATTTAGATACTCTCTTTTTGTAGTTGGATCCATTGGTGTCGATTGTTGGCTATGCGGGCACAAGTTATCTCTGCTAATTTCCTAATATCATGGTCCCATCTCAGGTTTGCTTTTCTTCTAGGTCTCTTAATTTATCGTGGATACCAGGCTGTAATTTTTATGGTCAATCTGTTGTCCGTCTTTCTTGGCAGGTGTCCTGCCCATTGCCACTTGTGGGATTTCAGTCTGTGGATGACATCTATTACCTAGGTCTTTAGTCGTATCCCTCTCTATTCTTTTACGATCTTTCTTGGTTATTCCCGGCATATTTCGTTCCATTGAGCGTTGTGCGACTTGCAGTTTCCTTATAATATCCGTTTTAAGTGTCCAGGTTTCGCATGCAGTGGGCATGACTGTGAATACACATTAGTCAAATGTTTTCTTCTTTAGATAAAGTGGCATTCTAGATTCGAATATGATTGAGTTTCTTCCATAAATACTCCATTCTAATGATTTTCAAATATAAATTAATTTATTTATTGTTAACAAAACCAAAAAAAAATAGAAAACTGAAAAAATGGTGTAATTATAAAACACAAAAGAAAGTAGTTCTTCCAATAACCCATTAATTTCATCGATAGCCGATAGCTCTCGGTGAAGAGACGAACTGAAAAAAATACCGGTGAAAAATTCCGCTCTGCCAGCGTAGTTCGTGACTCACTACCTATTTCGGTTCACTTGTATTAATTTATCCACGGTAGAGATAAGTTTAAGTAAAATGCAATAGAACGAGAGATCGAAGCCTCAGACAACCGACACGGTTTTTTAATAGAGAACGTTGCCCCTCGATGATTAAAAAAATATTCACTTTGTTCTATCTTGTAACTTGAAAAAAGAATATTGTTGTTTGTTTTTATTGATTTATCAATACTGAGCCGATTTTTTTTTCAGAAGTTCTTGATTAAAGTATTTATAAATCCATGGTAAAGACGAACGATTTCCAAGAATCATCGACTCATTTTAGCATGTTAGAGGATTTGAGTTACGCAGATGACATCTGTCTTCTTTCTCATAGTCACGGGGATATGACATCAAAACTACTTGGCTTATGAATTGAAGCTAGAATTGCAGATGTTAAGACCAATATTAATAGTTATTTTTTATACAAGACGATAAAATGGTATTTTATCGTCGACCGAAAAGGATTAATTTCGGGAGACGATAATGCAATTTTATCGTCGTGTATAAAACAATATTTTCTTCCATAGCGAGTTACGTTTTAAAAAATATTCAGAAATTATTATTTCAAAAAATTTATTACGAGTAGAAAAAAATATTGTGTTGGGTTGGCGTTGGTTTCTATGTAATTTGACAAGTAAATATAAAGCTGTCTCTTTAGTTGTCAGTTTTGAGTCAATATTTTTTAATTCTCTTTCATGTCGATTGCTGATTGAATTGGAGCCAGAAATGGCTCAAAATGAAATAAGTAAATTACCAACAGGTATTGAGGCTGAGGCGACAAACGCCATATCCAAACTACTTCTATTTAAATCCCGAATAACTTATGAAAAAGAATACAAAAAATTTTAAAAATGGAAGAAATTAAAAAACGTGCGAGAAGAAATAAAGTTTTTAACCTATCCTCGCTGTTAAAGTATCATTTAATCTACCCTTGCGGTTAAAGTACTATTTTATCTACTATTTTTGATAGATATAAGGCAATTTTAACAGTTGCTATGGAAAAAAAACTAAATCGATGAGAGTCTGCACCAATAATGTCGCTTCCTTTATCCTTGAAACAACAGCTTATAGAGGAGTTAAAGACTGTTCAGCCATCATTCACCGTTACGTCATCATGATATGTCAAATATGTTTTCAGGTGTGTCTGAGATCAGTTCATATTGTTTAGAAAATTTTAAGTACGTTCCTGTAACATTGAATGAGCGAGTACCGTTTTTTTTTTTCGATATTTATTATTTTTTTCTTAAACTCTTCATCACTTACGATACCTTTAGTTCCAATCCTTTGGACTGTTATAATTTCTATTTCTAAAGCATCAGCAACTCGCTATATACTTTTATGGTAGTAAAGAAACTCAACCAACGGAGGCATAGAAAGGGTGTTTCAGTCGGTGTGGGTCCAATCTCTTATGTTACGTAACCATGACTTCTTTTTCCTCCCTATGCTGCGTTTTCCATCGATTTTTCCTTCTATTATCAGCTGTATTTCTTCATATTCTGAGTGCCGTATTATGTGCCCAAGGATAGGAAGTCTTTTTGATTTTAATTGTGCCTGTTGTGCACGAGTTCTCATTATGTTTAAAACTTCACAGTGTGAAGGTCCAACTTATCCTCAGCATCCGACGATACTTCCACATTTACACAACCACTATTAATAATGAGGATTTATGGAGCTTAAACAACCAGAGGGAGGTGTATAATGAAATCAAACTGAGGAAATAGAGGTGGATTGGTCACACGTTAAGCCAAAGTGGCAACAACTTCTCTGGCAGAGCAATTGAATGGAACCCACAAGACAGTAGAAGAACTGGTCGTTCAAGACACATATGGCAAAGAACAATTAAATAGGAGATCCAAACAGTAGACCGATCATGACGAGATATTAAATCAATTTCAAACATCTCAACCAGCTGAAAGGAACAATAATTGAAGCTCTATACTCCATGCAGGAGTGAAGGACAAAATGAAATGAAATCCATGATGGTACACACCCACCAGAAAAATATATTTTTTTTCCATAGCAACTGTTAAAATTGTCTTATATCTATCAAAAATAGTAGATAAAATAGTACTTTAACCGCAAGGGTAGATTAAATGATACTTTAACAGCGAGGATAGGTTAAAAACTTTATTTCTTCTCGCATGTTTTTTCATTGCTTCCATTTTTGAAAATTTTTGTATTCATTTTCATAAGTTATTCGGGATTTTTTAAATGGAAGTAGTTTGGATAGGGCGTTTGTCGCCTCAACCTGAATATCTGTTAGTAATTTACTTATTTCGTTTTGAGCCATTTATGGCTCCAATTCAATCAGCAATCGACACGAACGAAAATTAAAAAATATTGACTCAAAACTGACAACTAAAGAGACAGCTTTATTTATTTGTCAAATTACATAGAAACCAACGCCAACCCAGGACAATATTCTTTCTACTCGTAATAAATTCCTTAAAATAATAATTTCTGAATATTTTTTAAAAGGTAACTTGCGATGGAAAAAAATATTGTTTTATACACTACGATAAAATACCATTTTATCGCCTTGTATAAAAAATAACTATGAATCTATCTAGTTTAGAATTGATAATATCAAAATACTAGAGTGAATATAGCGGTAAAAAATCGTTCTCTTCTATTTTTTCTCTAACACTACTGTTCCGAAACACGCAAAAATTCTTCGCCTAGACCCAGATTGGTACCCGATCGCAATTATTACTTGCGGCAGCGCGCGGTGTCTATTGTCAGCCGATCTATACGGCAATTAATTTTTTTCTAGCTGTGGCGTAACAATTTCAAGCAACAATAGCACGAAGTGCACGGTCGACGAAATGAGATTTTTGCAGCCACTCAGCCGATCATTTTTGCTGGTTACAAGTAGGTGGATCTAGGACAGGGCTGGATCTATTTGTTTTTCTTTTCTTAAAGTTATTAAAAAATTGGATCTATTTATGACTGAATGAAGAGTAAAGAGTAAACTAGAAGCTTTGTGACGAAAGGAACAGAATTAAATTATTCTGGGTTCCAGGCCACAGCGGCATCCAAGACAACGAAAAAGCCTTGGTAAACTAACAAGGCAAGGACCATCGGAATCCTACTTTGGTCCAGATCCAGTACCGGGAATACCTAAATACATAACCCGTAGTGCATTAAAACTCTGGATCAGGGAGAAGCAGAATGTCCACTGGACAAACAGGCAAGGGTACAGGCATAGCAATGCCTTGTCAGGTAAGCTCATCAATATATGCTCAGACAGTCAGGCGGCACTTGGGGCGCTTATGAGCCCCAAGGTATCGTCGAGACTCATATGGGAATGCTTGGATGATCTGGGAGCTCTGGCATGAAGGAACAGAATTAAATTATTCTGGGTGCCGGGCCACAGCGACATTTAAGGCAACGAAAAAGCCGATGAGCTAGCTAGGCAGGGATCATCGGCATCCTATCTTGGTCCCGAGTCAGTACTGGGAATACCTCATGCAAGAAAACCGCATACCAAAATCACTGCTTTATCGTGAGCTTGTAGACGGTAAGAGGAGGCCAGGTGGACAACTCAAAAGGTACAAGGACATTTTCCACGAAAACTTAAGGGGGATTAACGTGCAGAATGACTGGGAAGTAGCAGCTCACAATAGAACTCAATGGAGAAGAATTGTAAACTCAGTTACCAGCGAGAACCAAAAAGTTAAGAGGCAACACAAAGCAATGAGATTTTTGAATGTCCGGAGTGCGGTAGACAAATAACATCACGTATTGGGCTTTTCAGTCACAGAAAAGCTCATGAAAGAAAACGCGGAGCACATAATATGTCATTGCGAGGCTCTGGATTGCAAGCGATATTTTTATTTGGGAGAGCTGGGCTAGAACCGGAGGAACCGGAGCACTGCATAAGCTAGTGCAGGGCACAAGGATAGGAGAATGGGTGCAGATATAGAAGTGGAACAAACACAATAGGCCTCACCAGTCGCAGTGTTTCCGGCAGAGGACGGCCCCTTGTTATGGGGAAAAAATGCCTTTAACCAAGGACCTAATTCTAAAACCACAAAAAAATTGCTAATGCTTAGCAGGAATAATGTGCGGATTATAACAGGTCTCTGGACAAGCTCAACCTATATCAAGGAAGTCTTTGCTTCAGACTGCGTTAAAGATCCTGGAACAACGGAGCACATAATATGTCACTACGAGGCTCTGGATCGCAAGCAATAGTTTTTACTTGGGAAATCAAAGTTAGAGCCGGAAGAGCTATGCTCATATTCTATCAAGGACCTGCAAAAGTTGGTCTTTTACCAACTGGTTTCTCTTTCAGAGCTGGTAGCCTGTTTTTCTTCCGTGCGTTTTACGTGTGCGAACCATTGCCTTTTTCTTTGTCTACTCCATCTTATAGGCACGTTAAAATGTTGATGTGTTTTAAAGTTTAATATATTTTGTTCTAGTGGGCCAATTTTGATGATTTTTTAAGCAATTTGTAGCTAAATTATTTGAATTTTTAGTATCTCTTTCTAAATTAAAAATGAAAGTTGCCATTTGTCAATTATACGAAAGGAAACAAAGTGTGGGTATTTTGGTGAAAGTTTGCAACACCCTGTGGAGTTCGTTAACAAAGCAAAGAATTTAATCACTCTATCATCTAAGTGTATCTTTCCTCAATAGTTTGTTTCTTGATTCATCTGAATAGTTTTTTTTTGAAGATATTCGCTTGTGAAAAAGACACTAACATTTTTTCGGATTTTTTACATTAAAACAATGCCTTTGCTTTTGGTCCTAGTCAACAAACCTATAAAATAGATTCCGTCGATTCCATTTTTTTTCCATCCGCCATCTACAGGAAAAAGTAAAA
The DNA here is from genome assembly GCF_002938485.1 of Sitophilus oryzae. Taxonomy (NCBI): domain Eukaryota; kingdom Metazoa; phylum Arthropoda; class Insecta; order Coleoptera; family Curculionidae; genus Sitophilus; species Sitophilus oryzae. The sequence goes on from NW_022146846.1 coordinate 435,014, forward strand.
GAACAGCAATCTAAACTTTATGTTGCATTCATCGACCTAACAAAAGCCTTCGACTCTGTGAACAGAGATGCACTTTGGGCTACTATGACAAAGTTCTGAGTACCCATCAAATTTCTTACAGTGTGTAAAAGCCTCCATAACAACACAACCGCCACAAGTCAAGAGTATCACATCATGGATCGCCTGAGCGATCCCTTCTTAAAAAATACGGGAGTTAGGCAGGGATGTGTCTTAGCGCCTCTCCTATTCAACATATTCATGGCAGCGCTCTCCATTATAGTGGACAGCAAACTGCAGGAGAGAAGATTGGGCATTAGATACAGATACGACGGCGGTCTATTCAACATAAAAAGACTCTGGGCAAAAACCCGTACAAAATTCATCACAGAACTTCAATACGCTCTAGTTGCAAAAACTGTACAGCAATTACAAGAAATGTTGAACACATATACCTGGGCATACAAGGCTTTGGGCCTTAAGCTAAACATCGACAAAACTAAAATCATGTGCACTCCCCCGGAAGATCACAACAATGCTATAAAAATCAGAGAAGAACTACTGGAATATATAGCGGAATTCAATTATCTCGGCAGTTTGATTTCGGAAAAGGCCAATATCGACTCTGAAAATCAGCACAGGATTAGCAGCGCCGCAAGAGCATTCTGGAAATTAAAAGACAGGGTTTTCTACAACCATGACCTGAGCACAAAAACGAAACTTGCAGTGTACCGAGCAATAATAATCCCCACCATGTTATATGGGAGCAAAACCTGAGTGCCGTACCGCCGACACATGAACGCATTAAACAAGTTGCAACAAAGACATCTTAGACAACTCTTAAGAACCAAATGGTTCCATCATGTCTCAAACGTATCGGTTCTTGAAAAAGCTAACTGCGAAAGTATTGAAGTCATGGTTACAAAATCCCGACTAAGATGGGCTGGTCACGTATGCAGAATGCAAGAAAACCGCATATTAAAATCACTGCTTTACGGTGTCCTTGTAGACGGTAAGAGTGGACAGTCCTCCAGGTGGACAACTTAAAAGGTACGAGGACATTTTCCACGAAAACTTAAGGGGGATTAACGTGCAGAATGAGTGGGAAGTAGCAGCTCACAATAGAACTCAATGGAGAAGAATTGTAAACTCAGTTACCAGCGAGAACCAAAAAGTTAAGAGGCAACACAAAGCAATGAGATTTTTGAATGTCCGGAGTGCGGTAGACAAATAACATCACGTATTGGGCTTTTCAGTCACAGAAAAGCTCATGAAAGAAAACGCCTTGCGTGGCCATCTTCTGATGCGTGTCAAATACTCGTCAGCGAGTAATGGCAGTATGTATGTATAAAATAGAGTTTGTGATTTATGTAATATTACTGTTTTTGAAAAATCATATTATATTATTGTCTGTTAGGCAGTTATTCTAGTAGATATGGTTTGGTTTGGTCCAAAGTCCAAAAGTTGATCTCTGCCATGATCATTTAAATCAGTAATAGCCGACACTTGAGAACTTAAAACCATCTCTACTAGAGTAAAGGTCACTAAACAATAATAATATGACAGTGACATAACAAATACAATAAACATTATTTTATAGGTTTGTTGGTGATGAGAATCCAAAATCAATGCTAAAATTGCTGTAAATCGTTACTCTCTTTTTCAAAAGCGAATATATCCAATAAAAATAGAACTATTGCGATGAATCAAAAAGCAAATTCTCGAGAAAAGATGTACCTAGATGAGAAAATGATTGTGAAAATCCTTGCTTTATTAATATATTCCACAGAGTGTTTCAAACTTTTACCAAAATATCAACATTTTGTTTTCCCTGGTATAATTGACAGATGGAAACTTTCATTTTGAATTTAGAAATAGATACTAAAAAGTCAAATAATTTAGCTACAAATTGCTAAAAAAATTATCAAAATCGGCCAACAAAATATATTAAACTTTAACACCTAAAAATTTTAAGGTGCCCGTTTTTCATGTCGGTGAGTGTACTCATCATCATAGTCATTCGTCCCATAGAATTGACAAAAAATATCTCAATACCATTTCAGTTTTAAAAGTACGACAGTAAAACTCTCAAACAGGTATTTAAATAAATGGTATTCCTTCAGTTCTTTATAACGAAAATTGTGAAGATTGTGGACTTATTCCAACAATACTATTTTTTTTAATTCGTTTGGAACACCCTAGTCCCTACCTGAGAGCCGCCCCTGGTCAACAACGCTGAGGCGAAAGATACCAGGCTGTTTTTATAATTGACCGTTTAGTTATTAATGAGCTTTCATGTCGACGAAATAAAAAAGATAATCGGAAATAATTAGGTTACGGTAGGTTAACGTACTATTAAAGGTACCGGCTACAATGAACACGGATTTTTTGTTTGTTAAATTGAAGCCGTTTGATGGAATGAAGTAGATAGACGTGGTCAATGGAGCAATCTGATTTATTTTATTGTAGTCGAAATATTTCGCTAGCAATACAGCGTTTCAAATGAAAGAAAACTGTACTTTATTTTTTTTTCACGGAAAAGAGATTGACGCGGGTACACGCCAGTATACTCCTATATTTTTGTAAATATCGATAGTTTTTCTTCAATATCGACATCCCTAGTCCGGTGCGCTTAGCTTTCGGCCTCGTCCGACCATCAAACGATAGCATCTACCTGGCGCGCGCGTTTTCCGATAATTAGGCCCATGCCACACCGCGCCCGCCAGCAGGAACAATGGCCGCGCGTGCAGCGCTTTCCACCCCATGGCCCGGCTTACGGTCATCGAGAGCACGTGATCCGGCCCACACGACGTCGTCGACGATGACGACGGATTGTTAACAGTAACGGGGGCCATTTGGTCCTCCTATTCTTATTTTCGATCGGAATGCGGTACACGGAGACCCGTACGAGGCTTTTATTAGAGTAAGGGCCGATTCACACTACAGAATTTATTATTATTAAGTACCAATACGGGAAATCAAGTGAATTAGGGGAATAAAGTAGTTAATCTGAAAAGATTGAAAAGCTAGGTCAGTTTTATATTTCTCCCTGTATTGCGTAGGTTTATCAAAAAGAGTATTGTTGTCATCTATTTTACCACTCAATCTGATCCGGGTGTATTTAGAATAAGAATTAGAATAAGTGGGAGGGGGGTTAATCTCTGCGACCTTAGAGATCTATTGTGTCCCCCTTTCTTGAGTTATAACTCATCATACAGTCCCAGGACTTCCTACCCGTGTCCCTCACAGTCGAGGAGCTACGACCCAGGCCGGGTAGACGAAACGGTAGCTTGTGTCGCCTGTTGGGTTTAGAGGTAGGAGGTAGGCTCCCGACCCTTGGAGGAGGTGGTAGCATGTATGCCACTTGCGGAGGATGGTCTCACGCAAGTGTCAGCCACCTCTCCTGTAGTTCTCTTTGGGTTTGGCTTCTTGGAACTTTCATTGTTACTGTTCTCAGTGTCGCTAGGGGGTTTCCCCACAGCTTCACCGGTGATGTTTTTATTACTATTATTATCAGATCTCATAGTGTTCCTATGAGTCGCTAGGGGTAGTCGGTCCACTTCTACAGAGCCCCGCATGTAGAAGTAAGAGGTAAAATACAATGGGGTGCCCCAAGGTTGAGGCTGTCCGTAGCCCCGTCCGGTATCGTTATATGTCTTGGTGCAATTCCCTGGCTACGACACTACAGTCAGGGACAAGACGATGAGTGAGATGGTTCTTAGACCAAGCCAAGTGCTAGAGGGGATTCCCCCCAGCACCTGACCAGGAGCTTCCCCACCAACGACAAGGTCTTGCATCTCCTAGGGGAAGATCCGGGTGTATACATAATCTCTGTTTATAGCCGCGCATAGAGCCATCCGAATTAGAAATCCGCACTTTATAACAGAAACAAGAAACAGAATAAATCCCTGCCAATATAGACTTTGACGACCCTATTTAATGGCACTGTATTTTATCCACACCTCAATAAGTAGATATTATAAAGTTATAAAAAATATTTAAGACGTTAAACCAAAAACATTTAGAATAATTGAAAATATAAAATTAGTTTTATGCCTAGAAAAAGAATACTAGAAGGAAATTGAAAAATATTGTTGCAAATACAGATTTTAATAATAACGTGTAAAAAAAATTTAATTAATTACTAAAAGTAAAGTGTATTTGCTTAGGTGCTTTTTTGATAAATTTAAAGTTGGAAACCTTAGTTTTCTGAGGTATAGATATTACTTGCAAATAGTTATGATTTAAAATTTTATTAACATTGTTTAAAGTAAAAAGATATAAAACTGTTATTGGAGATTTTAAATTATATTTTTTTGTTGCAGATTTGGAGTTGGATGGATTGGATACATTGTTGATGAAGAATGCGAGAAAAAATGAAGAGAGTATTAATAAAATTTTCGCCAAACATATAAGAAGAGTCTTCATTCTTTTTCTTCTTTAAGAAAACTATTTTTAATTGTAAGTTGTAAGTAATCATTTTAGTGTAGTTTTTATAATTATTAATTAATTAATAATTATTTTTAGTTCAAGCAGTCTCATAAGCAATGAATTTTTTGAAACACACTTTATAATAATACTGCAGTCGTGTATTGTATATCACAGCATTTTCGATCGTGTTATTATTTTTTAATAAAAATCAAAAGTTTTCTCCTAATTATAAAATAGGTAATAAATACACGAGATTTGGTGGATTTTTCACAAGATCTAGAATTTTTTGTTAAGTTGAAGGAATATGAAGGTTTTTTAAGGTTCTGTTGAAGAAATTCGCTCGAAATTTTTCGGCAATACTGCTGCTAATATTCATGAAAATTGCAGGACATATGCTGAACCGTGGCTAACGTCATATTCAAGGCCTGACTGTTTTGACAGTTCTACCGAGGTGGTCGAGAATTAGTAGTCGTAAACAAACCTATTGTTTTCATTAGTTTCGCAACAAATCTGTGTTTTTTACGCGTTTCTATGCTAATAAAATTATACTAAACAATTTTGAGTGTACTCTGAGTGAATAGTGAACTATCTAGATCCGATTCATAACATCGTACCCGCGAAAAAAACCATACTTTCGGTAAAAATTATAGTAACACCGGCGATGCGGGCTGTGTGTCCGGGCTAGGAAAAAGTTATAAAAACATATTTAATGGCGTTAGTGTATAGTGTTAAACCAACGTAAGTGACGTGTATTTTTAGGTAAAACAATTTTCGTTTCTTTATTTTTTCTTTGTGAAATAAAAAATGCCGCGACATTGTTCTGTGCCTGTGCCTTGTAGCAACAATTATAATAAGTACTCAGGATCTGTCTACATTCTCTTTCCCAACAATATTAACTATAACTAGGTCACGTCCAAAACCTACAGAAGATCCTGTGCCTACAATTTTTCCAAATCAACCCTCTTATATGACTGTGCATGTTCCCAAACATCCCGATGAAAGAAAACAAGATTTGGAAATTCAGGATGAAATAAATATTGAAAATGATTATTATTATGAAATATATATTATTATTATGAAAATATATTTTAAAGAAATTAAATGAATTGTACTTTATTTCAGTATTTTATATAAAAAAATTATATCTTTATCTTTTAATTTAAGATATATGGAGATGGTTACTTGATGAACATCGAACTACAAATTACTTAATGATAATTTGACACATTTTTTAAATATGTTAGGCAAATTTTTACAATTATTTTTAATTAAACTTTAAAATGTATTCTGCCCTTATCATATACAATACATTTTCTTAACTTGTCGATAAAGTATAGTTTTCAAATTTTTTAATATTTGGAAACTTTATCAAAAGGTATATTATTACTAGTTGCTAAATACTCGCTAACGCAATTTTAGGACATGCTTTTTATTATCTAGATTATATTCTGTTCATCTTTTGCTCTTGTTTATTTCATATTAATATTCGTGTTTTAGATCTAAATTTTAATGCTATTCAATTACTTTAACGCGATAAAAAGTTAATGTTATTTTTTAATACCTTTGTGTATAATATTTTTCATATTTATATCTGGCAAAACTATCAATAAATACTATTATTTATGCAAAAACTATATGCAGTACCATATGGCACAATACAAAAGCCCGACTATTGCGGTGACGTCACAAATCGTTGTCTCTGGCCTGTATCTCATGTTGGTTATGGCTGAACCTCTATCGAGGAAGTCTTTTCTGCAGGTTTTGCTATGTATTTCAATATGTTAAAAAGAGTATAAACTTACTGAAGGAATCGACTACCTCTGATATAAAGAGTGAATAATTTTTCAAAGATTTTACTGGTATCGTTTCTGCCATTTTACGATCAGGTTTAGCCGGATATATTCATTTAAAGATGGCTTAAAATGTCACAAAATCCCTACGATTCGACGCTGAGGAAGAGTTTACTCGATAGTAACTCTCTCTAGCAGATGCCAATCTTGAAGAGCCTCTCTAAACTTCGCATTACATTTTACGATAAAATTACGACGGAAGACACCTGCACCATATCGATAGAGTCGTGAAACAGTTAAAATAAGAGTATACAGGGTGCTACAAATTCGAGGTACTAGCATTGGTATCTCAAAAATCGTAATAGATACCAACATGATTAAATTAGGGCAATAGAAATGCTATCAAAAAGTTTCAAAATTTTCTAGTATTGCTAATTTTTTTGGATAAAATTGATTTTTTGGAAAATTAATTTTGTTTTTTCCTACCGTTACTTTTGAGAAAATCGAAAAACTAATTGCATATTGTCGTGGCCACTTTATCAGGGCTATCTGATCATATTTTTAAATTTTCCAATCGGCAAATAATTTCTGAGATACATAGACCAAATTTTTTTTAAATACGGACCTGCATTTTTTATTTCAGTTTTTGAAAGAATTCAGTCTCCTGAGTGCAACGATATTCCACACTTACTATTTTTATTCCGTACCCAAAGAGTAAAAACGGGAACCCTATTACTAAGACTTCGCTGGGACGAAGTGCTAAGGGATAGTCCCCTAAGCAATATGCATACCAACCAGGTAAATCCACGGATGCTGCATTAGATGATTTAAATAGGCTTATTTCAAAGTCGATAGAGGACAAAGAAATAGCAATGGCCGCTTTTTTAGATATTGAGGGAGCATTCAATAATGCTACTACCGACTCACTAGTAAATGCAATGAGTAGAAGAGATACACCTGCAGTGGTATGTAGATGGATAACGGCCGCCTTAGAAAACAGGATAGTGACTTCCACTCTGGGGCAAGCTACTATCAAAGCAGTAGCGGGTGGAGGATGTCCACAGGGAGGAGTGTTATCTCCTCTACTTTGGGCAACCTTGGTAGATGACCTCCTCAACGAACTGTCCACACAAGGTTTTTATTGCCTAGGATATGCAGACGACATCGTAATTGTGGTCAGGGGCAAGTTTGCTGGTATGATATCAGAAAGAATGCAGACAGCCCTAAACAAAGTTGACAAGTGGTGAAACAAGAGAGACTGACAGTCAATGCTCAGAAAACACAAATTGTCAATTTTACAAAAAAGATAGCACCAAAAGGCCTAAAACCACCAGTGCTAGGAGAAACGGAGATTTCATTTGCCAAAGAAACAAAGTATCTTGGGATATTTTTTGATCAAAGGCTTACATGGAATACTCACATAGCGAAAGCAACACAGAGGGCTGCCATCTCTTTAGGTAGGTGCAGAAGGATGTGTGGAAAAAACTGGGGACTTAACCCTAAAATGACTCTATGGCTATACACAAGGGTAGTAAGACCCATGATAACCTACGGGTCGGTGGCGTGGTGGACAAAGACATCGCAAGTGGGTGCGGTAAGGCTGTTAAGTTCCACACAAAGGCTTGCGTGTCTGTGTGTAACTGGGGCCATAAAAACCACTCCTACAAATGCGATGGAAGTCTTGTTGAACTTACCACCACTACATATTTTCATACAAGGCGAAGCCAGATCTGTCATGCACAGGTTAATTCACGGTCAGCAGCACATAAGCCAAACGCATAGTGCTGCAAACCAGAAGCTAATCGAAGAGCTAAAAGCAGACAAAGTATTGGGATTACCAATTGATGCAACAGCTACTAGGTATAGCTTCAACAACAAATTTAATATAACCATACCAGGAAGGGAAGACTGGAGTAAAGGTGTACCCATTCAAGCTGAGGCAACCTGGTATACAGACGGCTCAAAAACGTCAGAAGGCGTAGGAGCTGGGATAGTAGGGCCGAAATAAGGGAGATCCTTCCACGTGAGCCTATCCAAGGATGTCACAATTTTCCAGGCAGAAATAACGGCAATCCACTATTGTGTAGAAGAAATAATAAGGCAACAAAGAACAAATCGTTCTGTGGCCATCTTCACAGACAGCCAAGCGGCGCTAAAGGCACTCAGCTCCGCGGAGGTCAATTCTAGACTAGTGTGGGACTGTGTGCGTGCTCTGAATACTTTGGGCGAACGTAGCACTGTTACGTCGGCCTGGGTGCCAGGGCACGAGGGTCACAAGGGTAACGAAAAGGCAAATGAAAGGGCCAAGCAAGGCTCATCAATGCCATTCATAGCAGGGGCGTAGATAGGTGTATGCTATGGGGGTGGTACTATGATTAAGTCGCAAAAAAAATCACCGTCGGAATTTTTTTGTCGAGTTAAAACGACGGCGATTTTTTTGTCTTCAAAAAGATATAAAAACATAACACAAAAATTAAAATATAGATTTGTAAATAACATAAACAAAAATGAAACAACGACGTTTATTAGTTAATTTTCTATAAACTATAAATAAAAATCTCTAAACTATCAAAAAAAACTATAAAAACTATAAACTATAAATAAAACTACAAAAACAAAATCAAGTTTTCTAGTACGCTGTTTGGAAAACCTATCAATAACAGCATCAACATTTTTTCAATATCTTTATGGATATTGATTAGAGTTAAGCCCACTAATTTGTCTTGGTTAATAAGAACACTTTGTGTGTGCTTTTAATTAGGTCGAACATATTATAAACGATAAATCAACATAATTAAAAGCATACAAAGTGTTCTTAATGTCGGATATTAATTAAAAAAAATCCTTTCATAGTCAATGACTATTTCAATTCTCGTATCTCGTCAAGCGTCAGGGGGGGGGTACTGTCCCCCAGTACCCCCCCCTTATCTACGCCCTTGATTCATAGGCCCAGAACCCTTCTGCGGCGTTGCAAAGGCGGTCACGAGAATGGCCACGGAACGATGGGTGGCCAACAAATCTCTAGAATGGTGGAGAAACTTACCAGTGCAGAGACAGGCGAAAAGGTTCATTGTAGAACATTCGCCAAAATTCACGGTAGACTTGATAAGCAAGGACAGAAAGACAGTCAAAGCTGTAGTAGGTCTACTAACAGGGCATTGTAAGCTAAATAGGCATCTAAAGCTGATGGGATTGACAGACGAAGCTATGTGTAGGTTCTGCAAATCTGAAGAAGAAACGTCAGAACACATTTTATGTCGGTGTGACAGCCTGGCAAATGTGCGGTTCCCGGTAATAGGCAATGATAGGCCATTGCCAAGGAGCTACATGGAGGGTTCAGTCTCCAAGTTGCTAAACTTTGTGAGAAGGATAGGACTGGAGAATGTAATCTAAGGATCGGAAAAGGACCACAAGAGAAGAAGGTCGCAGTGAATCAGGCCGAAAGCCACCTCTAAGAATCTAATCTAATCTAATCTAAGACTTTGCTGTCCGTCAGTCCGTCCGTCCGTCTGTCACAAAGGTCTATATTACGAATCGTTATAGCTAGACAGTCGAAATTTTCACAGATAATGTATGTATGTTGCTGCTATAAGAACAAATACTAAAAACAGAATTAAATAAATGTTTATAAATAAAAAAGTACTTTCACTCAACATTATCTTTTAAGTAAGAATTTTACATAGAATCTTTCAAGTGCATGGTTAGCTAATTTGAAAATAAAAAATACTATCAGGTAGGGTATGGGAATGTGCAATTAGTTTTTCGATTTTCTAAAAAGTAACAACAGAAAAAAAAATAAAATTGATTTTCCAAAAAATCAGTTTTCCTCAAAAAACTCAGCGATCCTTGAAATGTTTTAAACTTTATTGATGGCATCTTGGTGATTGGTGAACGTCCCAAGGCGCAACTTTACACCAATTTAACCATGTTCGTATCCCTTACGGTTTCCGAGATACCAATGCTCCTACCCCGAATTCGTAGCACCCTGTATAGTTGCCTTTATTGATGCCATTTTAGTTTGGCGAATACATCTTGTGGCACTTGTCGAACCGTACTCTAACCCGCTCGTAACCTTATTTGAATATAAAACAACGGTTGCTTTCATAAAATCGATACGACAGAAAAAAGATTAAGTATATGTTGTAAATAAAGGCCGTTAGATAAGGAATAGCTTACTTTTCAGATAAAGTTACCGTACAATACCTGTTGTTTCGTGGCTTGTCGCTCGAATTTATGGGTTTGTACGACGTGTTTTCTTTGTCGTTCGAAACATCTTCAATGTAAATCGATAAAATGATAGAAAAGGTATTTACGCCGCCTTTCATACTTTCATTTGACAGTTATTGGTATAGTAACATTATAGTTATTTGGTATAGGAAGTATTCATCAGTAAAACTGAGATATATTTGATGCCAATTAAACTTTTAGTTACGTAATCGAGGGCGCGTTTTATATATTAATAATTTTTTTTTGCTTCCTAAAATATTTTAATTAAAAGAAAATATGTAAAAGTGGGCAACGCTGGGCCGGTCAAGCTTAATCACGTGTTTCGCAAGTTATCTATATGTATGATCTATACAATAAATATATATTGTATGATCTATACAATAAAAGTTTTTATCAGTGGCAGCTGTGATTCAATACATGGGGAGGAGCATAACTTTAGAAGAAAAAATTGTCTACCTATAGCTTAATTGTTAAAATTGACGTCCACTGCAAATGAGTGATATACTAGACATTATGGAATAGAAATGTCAAAGAAAAATAATGAAAAAATAACATATTCAAAACCAGAAAGGTATTGAAATATATAGAAAACACTTAAAACAAAACATAAACAAAAATATAGACAACAAATGAAGAGAACTGTCAAATCGATTGGTGTCAATCATTCAGCCAATCAATCATCCGTACCATAAAATTGATAAAAAAAATTCTCACTTCACTTTATTACTAAGTACTATTAGGCGGGGTACTACGAGCCCTGACAACTAAATGTTCGGAAAAACAAAAATTTTGATTTTCATTAACTGAATTATTTACATTTAAGAAATACATTAAAAATATATTAAAATCTAACATTTCTAATAAGTATTTAAATAGTTTAGTCTCTATAAACATTAAAATAAACTGTAGGCCAATAAATAATCAAAAAGATTGCACAAAATCGTGACAACTAAATGTTCGGACACTTTAAAAATAACTGTTCTCATATGGCGTTACATCGGTATGAACTTTTGCAACCACTGCATGTCTGTTTGGCATTGATTTTATTAATGATTGACATACGCCAGAGTAAAAATTTTGCCATAAGTCACTTAATTCATCGTCAAATGGGCAACGGTTTCTTGAGGACCGTTGCCCATTTGACGATGATATTAAGTATTAAGTGAATTATATAATTCAATTTTCAATTTAATAAACTATTTAAATACTCATTAGAAATGTTAAATTTTAATATATTTTTAATGTATTTCTTAAATGTAAATAATTCAGTTAATGAAAATAAAGGTTTTTAATAAATTTTTGTTTGTCAGAACTTTTAGTTGGTAGGGCTCGTTTAGCCGGGTCAGCAAGTTGTGTATACTAAAGAAAAATCTATACGTCTACGAAAAGTGCGTATCGCCCATTACACAATTCAAGCTGAAAAAAGAGCTCCGATGCCATATAAATAAAACATGGCGTGGTACCGGTACGTCACATAACAGTCCGCAGTCGCACGTAACTCTTCTCGGGATATTGTTATGTGCGAATAAAATAGAATGGACACGATGAGGCCTCTCTATCGATAGTGTGCCCACGCAGAAATTCCCATACACCGGCGCAAAGGTACGACTTTTTATTTTTATCAGCCCCGGACATATGAATGGAGAGGTTCCTGTTTTTATCCGTAACATATCCAACGTCTCTACTTGGATCCAGTTTAGTTCCTTGGGCAATAAATTTACTAAGGTACTTGGTTTATGACGGAGCAATATCTTCACAATAATAAAAAGTGGCATTTTACAAAAAAAATACAAAAACATGTAAAACTTGGAAAATAAGTTGGTTATAATAATGGTTTTATAATTCGCAAACTCTCTATTTATTTATCTAGTAATACTAAAACACTCTATTTGAAAGTCGATTAGAGAAAATAGTATGATTCATTGGCAAGTAATGTAAATATTTACGATCCGGTAAAATTGTGATGTAAGAGGAGGCTTAGCTTGCCGGAGGCGAGTCAGTAGTAGATAGGCCGGCCGGCTGTTGTGTTGTGTTTTGTCATAGAGCTGATATTTGGGGGTTGAAAGTCTTTTGAATATAAACGTTGCATGTACTGTAAGGCAACGGGTCGTTTGACCAGAAGAAAACCTCTTGTGACGTCTTGCCTTCGAGGTTGGTCTTGAGAGTTTGAGGTCTCCCTTGTCTTCTCGATTGACACGATGCGGCATTGGGGTAGTGAGCTACCCCAATTAGCTTATTCGATTGGGATGCGAATCTGTTTAGTGGCAGAATTGCGTCCGGGGGAAGCCCCTACATTATTTCAGGTGACACTAGCTAGTTGCTGAAGATGATTAACCAATATATAACCGAATGATATTTGAATTAGATGGAAAATATAGAATGGGATATATTGAGTAGAATATATCAGTGGCTAGGGGGCGGAGTACCCCCGGGTGAGTCTTACTATTTAACTATCAATTTTATCCAGATCAGTAAATGTTTGTTTTGTTATTTTCATGTTCAATGAGAGAGTGCTTGCCAATGACCAACTAAATGGATATTTGAGGTGAATTTGCATTGTGAGACCCGGTTGAGTAAGCCACAAAAATAGCGATTTTACAAACATTAATTTTTGTCGGCGTCTCGGCGCGCTAAGTGGTGATGTGTTTTGGTGTTCCCCCATTTTCACTACAGAATCTGCATTCGCCGTTGTTTCTTAGCTTCAGTCTACTGAGGGGTTCGTTGAAGAGACAGTGTCCTGTTAAAAACCCCATGATAATCCGAAGATTGTTCTTACTTAAATCAAGGAAAATATTTGATTTTTCTCGGTCGTAAGTAAAGTATCACAACACAATTCAGAATCAACAACACAAATAGAAGAGTTACCACTTGAATCCCCAGCGGGAAATTTAAATTCCAGTTAGTCAGCCCGGCGTCGAATATGTTCATAGTTGGCAACAATGAATTTAAAAATCGCGCAATTGATTGGTATCTCTTGTAGTCTTCTTGAATAATAATAAAAAACTGTGTGTATTGTAAAATCGAACTTTATTTGCAAATTTCAAATGTATTCGTTGCAGTAAATATACGCAGGACCGTCTCACCTGCAGATTACTTACGACCCATTAATTTTTGTCGGGCTGCGCCCACTCGCGGTTATTGTGGGCCCCCTCGAGCTCATAGGAGATGCTTTACGAGGTCCCTTGGTGCTGCGCTATTATAAGTGATGACCCCATTCCAATATTTCAAAATTCTAACGGGGGTTTCGCGTTTTTAAAAAATTCACAGATTTTGCAACATGCGCAACCATCATAGGAGTATTGAAAATACCAGAGACAAAAGTCGGCGGTGGTCGGCAATCACCTGTTTTTTACATTTTATATTAACTTGTGACGTCATTTGGAAGAGCTCAATAGAAATATAAAAGAACTAAACCTTGTTTGGAAAGCAATTTGACATTCGTGACGTCAGCACTCCGGCAGTATAAGGTATCGCTAATTGCCATTCGCAAATATATTACAGATACGTATAGTGAAAAGTGAACCGTTCGCAACGTTAAATAATTTTGATATTTCATTTTTATCGTGATGGCTTTTTATAAAAGTGAAGAATTTAGTAAGGAAAATATTAATGATGGAGATGAACCTGTGCGGATTCATGAACGGTCACGACACTATAGAAATGTGAGGTATATGTTACGGTTAAGGCCCGATGTCCGGTTAATGTCAACATTACCCGGTTAATCTCGAGAATAACACATAATATAATAAACATCGGACTTTAACCGTAACATATATACATAGAATTAATGGCATTAATTTGCAATAGCACCTCGAACCCACAGTTTCGTTATGGAGCCAGATTAAACCAATCAGAATGAGTATTATTCTAAGGTAGTATCACAGAATATTCTGTGAGAAAATTCCTTGAAATAATAATTTCTGAATATTTTTTAAAACGTAACTCGCTATGGAAAAAATATTGTTTTATACACGACGATAAAATTGTATTATCGTCTCCCGAAATTAATTCACTCGCGATTTCATTAATCTTTTCCCCCCGGTCGACGATAAAATACCATTTTATCGTCTTGTAAAAAAATAACTATTTTTTACATTTCGGCCAATAAAACTATTTTTTAAAGATTTTTTTAACGTCAAATTTGACAGATTATTTTACAAAAATTCAATAAAAAAAATAAAAAATCAAAATTTGTATTCCCGGTGAAACAGGAAGTGACTAAAAACAATTGAATATGTCAATCAATCCTAACTTATGTCATATACTAACATACCAAATCACGTTTTTTTATCTGAAAAAATAAAAAAATTATAGGGGGTGAGCTACTTTTGAGAAACACCAGATATATAAAAAAAATATATACAGGGTGATCCGAACTGTATTCCGGAAACTTCAGCAGCATATTTTGCAGATAAAAATAGTAAAAAAGTTCGTATAAATGTATGTCCTAAAATGCTTAGTTTAGGAGATACAGGGTGTTGAAGTTTCATTTTTATTTTGATTTTTTCCAAATAATTTCTGAAGTAACGTCAATATTGGGATGAAAATTGGTGTCTGGGAGTTTGTTTGACATGAGAAATTTGATTTTGGTGTCAATATAACTCCTGCTAGAAGAGGGCGCCACCTACATGTGTTTTAACTGTTTTGAACCGTAATAACTTTTTGTCCGTTCCTGTATAAAACTACCGAGCAAAAAAATGTGACTTTTTACGTAAAAAATATCTCTTTGTAAAAATCGCTACCAGTAACCGTTCTTAAGATATTTAGAATGGAAATAGACAATATATGTCATTATTGACGAAAAATAAACACGTTGAGTAGATAGTTACTTCACTTTATTATGATTTAGAATTTAGAATTTAGAATGAGTGGGAGGGGGGTTAATCACTTCGACCTTACAGATCCATTGTGTCCCCCTTTCTTGAATCATAACTCATCATACAGTCCCAGGGCTTTGACAAAAGCCAGCATCTGGGACGGTTTTATAGAGGGTAGTTCTCCATCTCCAATATCAGTCGTACCAAAATTCATGGCACGAATGGTTGTCGTCTCGGCGCACTCAGTGATGAGGTGTACTGGTGTTTCCCCATCTTCCCCACAGAATCTGCATTCGCCGTTTCTTCTTAGTTTCAATCTACTGAGGTGTTCATTGAGGAGACAGTGTCCTGTTAAAAACCCCGTGACAATCCGAAGATTGTCCTTACTCAGACCCAGGAAGATCTGTGATTTTTCTTGATCATAAGCCTCTTATTATGATAAATTTGATAAATTTTTATTTTTTTAAATTAATCATACTTTTTTCTGCAAAAAATGGTGATAAAACAGTTTCGGTTGAACTTTTGGCACAAAAACATTTCAAATTTATGATTTCAGTCTTATAACTATTTAGTTATCATATTTAATTATGTCAATGATGACAGGTATTGATAATTTCGATTCCAAATATCTCGAAAACCATTACTCGTAGCGATTTTTACCAAGGGACCTTTTTTACGTAAAAAACTTCGTAAATGTATACTTTTTTACTCAGTAATTTTATACAGGTACGGACGAAAAGTTATTACTCTTCAAAACAGTTAAAAAATATGTAGGTGGCGCCCTCTACTAGTAGGAGTCATATTGACATCAAAATCAAATTTCTCATGTCAAAAAACTCCCAGACACCAAGTTTCATCCAAATATTGACGTTACTTCCGGAATTATTTGGAAAAAATCGAAATAAAAATGAAACTTCTACACCCTGTATCTTCAAAACTAAGCATTTTAGGACATATATTTGTACGAACTTTTTTACTTATTTTTATGTGCAGAATATATGTCACCGAAGTTTCCGGAATACAGGTCGGACCACCCTGTAAATGATGCGTACCTTATCTGTGAGACTCTATGTTCCAAAATAAAATTTATAATAAATATGATCAAAATCAAAATAAGTTAGCAGTAGAAAAAGGTACTACCATTTTAATAATAATGTACATCATAACGACGTAATCTTTATTCGATTTTATGAGGCTCGTATCGGCGGTACTGAAAGCGAACCAACTCACTCGAACGCATGTTGTAAGTACTACTAAGTAACTCATAAAGTGACATTCTCTATGATCATTAGAGGAGCAGTACCGATCGACAGATTCATAAAGTTTATCGACGACCGGGCCGGCTCTCGGTACTACTGCATATTATCATTAACGTATTTCAAAACGACCATCATATACGTGTATATAGTACTGGTGTACCAGTACTATATACACTGTAGTACCGGATGGCCGTATATCGTTAAACATCGATACCTGAGTGATTCTCTTCTACCAGTTATTTTTCGTGTCCGGTGTGTGTGTCTACTCTTAAAATTAAGAAAAATATGAGGAATGAACAGTTTAATGCCAGTTTATTGAACTATATAAAAAAAAACACGTTTATGGGAAATAAAATAATTTGAGTCACTTTCACAAAATTTTTATTAAAATTACCGTCTCTCCGTTCTGAGGACTCCATTCGCGTACCTCTATCCACGTACCGAGTTTGGTTCCAGTCGACCCATAATTTAGAAAAATCCTGATGATTTTGTCCATTCAGAGGTATCGGTTTGAAATACCCAGCTAGCGTAAAGAAGTTTCACTCCATAAATGAGGATTATTGCGATTGGAATAAAAATACGTAGCTTATAAACACTTGGGGATACACAGTTTGGATTTAGGAATGGAACTGGCACGCGCGGGGCACTTTTTACACTGAACGTTATTAAATAAATGCCTTTATTGTCAAAATTTTTTTACAATTTGTAGGCAAATGTAAACTAAACAAACAAAGTAAACAAACAAGGTACACAAACAAACATGAACGTCGATAAATGTGTATATGCCTGCTTTATAGATTATTTAACGGCTTTTGACTGTGTGTCGCACCAAAAACTTGCCGAGATTCTTAGAACCACCTGTGTGGATGAGGGGGACCTGCGCATGATCACCCTGTTATACTGGAACCAGACTGCAAAGATCAGGGCGGATGGCGGAACATCTGATGAAGTAGCAATTAGGAAGGGCGTCAGGCAGGGGTGTGTATTATCCCCACTTCTTTTCAACATCTACTCTGAGGCGGTATTCCGTGAAGCACTAGAGAGCGTTGAGGATGCTATCAAAATCAATGGGACACTGATCAACAATATTCGCTTCGCAGATGATACGGTCGTACTGGCTGGCAACATTCTACACCTTCAGAACATGATGGACTGCATCGTTGAACATAGTATGCCGTACGGATTACACATCAATGTTAACAAAACTGAACTTGTTATATTTTCCAAAACACCGGGAAAGACTCAGTCCTCAGAATTAACAACAAGGTGGTAGAACAAGTATCGGCCATAAAGTATCTAGGAGCCCTAGTTAACGACGCTTGCGACCCTAAAACTGAAATTTTAGCGAAGATGGAACAGGCCAGACGTACTTTTGCTTCCATGAAAACCCTCTTCTCCAGCCGAGATCTAAGCCTCGAACTGCGCATACGTATGCTGCGTTGCTGCATCTTTCCAGTATTTCTCTGCGGCTCTAAAAGTTGGAGATTCAATCAGACATTGGAAAACCGCATTAACGCTTTTGAGATGTACTTGTATCGTTGTATGCTGCGTATATCTTGGATGGATAGAGTGACAAATGAGGAGGTACTCAGGCGGATGGGCAAAGATAAAGAACTCCTATCAACAGTGAAGGAAAGGAAGTTACAGTACGTCGGTCACATCATGACGGGTGATCGATACGAGGTGCTCAGACTGGCCATAGAAGGCAAAATTGAGGGCAGGAGATCAGTGGGAAGCAGGCAAAACTCCTGGCTTAAGGATCTGCGTCGTTGGTTCGGAAGAACATCGATCGAAATTTTCAGAGGTGCGGTTTCACGCACCATCATAGCCAGTTGGATCGCCAACCTCCGAAGGGAGACGGGTTCCTAAGAAGAAAGAAGAAACACTTCAAAGGTGGAAAAACTATACGAGGTAGATTCTCAATAAAACAAGGAAGCAGTTGTTAAAAAAAGATAAACAATTTAAGGGTCTATAACACTGTACTTTCGGGTCGCTCTCAGGGCTTGGGTAAAGCGGGTGTGGTGTTAAGCCATACCCAAAATTCCAAACACACGTGCTTTGATTAAGGTTTGAAGAGCTTCAGCATTTGCCATAAAATAGCGAACAATTTGTTACAAAACCATATAAATTATATAACACTGTAATCAAAACTTCAATCTATTTCCGTATTGTAATGGAATTTTAAATTATGTCTTTATTTTCGAGATAATTTAGTACAAACATAAGGAATATTTTGTTGATGTTTGACCAGCAAAATCTTAAAAATAAAGAAGTCGTTTAAAAATGTGCTACAATACGGATATAGTATAATTATTTATCTTTAGTTTCCTTCTTCATTTGTGTAAAAATGCCTAGACAGTTTTACATAAAACGTTAAATACCGAACCCTTATTTTGCTACTTTTTCGAACTAGTGATATGGCCGCTTAAGAAGTTCTTTTAAAAAAGAACTAAAGCATGACTTAAAAAGCGAAAATTTAGTAGTTAAACTATTAAAACGGGCCTGCACACTGCAGAGCCCGCCTGTGAATCACCCATATAGTAATACTGGTACAAATATTATAGTACCTGACGACCGTATATCGATACCTATCGATCCCGTGACATTCCACGGTTTTAGAAGCCGCCTTGTAAAAGGCCTCTCGTATATGGTACCACGTCGTACTCAATCATAATCGAGATGTGGCGGCTCCCGTGAGAAACCGACCGACATAAATCAACACGTTCGAGAAGCTAAATATTGCCTATTGTAGATTTACGGATAGTACCACGGTCGTACAAGCAAAAAACCAGATTGTAAATATTGAACTGGATAGTGTACACCTCGCAGTAGGAATGGGTTTAAATAAAAAGTGATATTTATTACATCACTATGAATTCTAGATGTTTATGACGAATCTTTTATTATACCGTATGATCGAAAAAAAAACGGCGTCAAAGACGGCCGGGAAATGACAACAGATGATCATTTTGGCGAGGTTAATCTCTAGACGTCATTTACTAAAAATTGATATAAAACTTGTCAAAAGTTAACCCCAATTATAGAAATAATATTAAAGCTTCATTCAGCACTTAGTGGAATAAATTAGTGGTTTCAATTATTAGCGTAGAAGAATGCTGGTAGCTTCTGCTTCTATGTGAACTGAAGTATCTTTTTGTCCCATGATTCTTTTTGCTATTTCGGTTTTCTGTCCAGTTGAATTTTTAATGTAACTTTCAGCAACCGAACTTGATCGCCAACCTCCATGTCGCTTTAAAACTGTTATGTCCGCTCCTGAATCTGTCAGCATTGTAGCAGAGCTGCGCCGAAAACAATGACCAGTGTATTCAATGGCGTTGGAGAGTCTAAGAAATTCCGCTATCTCTTTTGGCATACCTCCAATTGTATTGATTCCAACTGAGAGGGTCCAGCATTGATTTTTTCGATACGCCAAGAAAAATCGCTGATGTGTCACATTGAGTGGTCGAAGTTTTGCGTACTTACGAAATGCATGTAAGAAATTGATACCATCTATGGGTCCCTCAGTAATCGTAAACACTCTTGGAGAATGAGCTTTTGTATTCGGAATCTTCACACTAATAAATGACTGACAATTTTTAATGGCATCTACGGTCAAAAACGTGATTTCTTCCCTCCTACATGCTCCAAATACTCCAACGATTAAGACAAATTTAGCTAACAGGAATTCTTTGTCATCGGCTTCTTTCATAAAGCGTTCTATTTCCAGTTTTGTAAATACTTTTGATTTCTTTGCCTGATATCCGGAAGCTTTTCTTTATAAAAATGCAATAAGGTTTGTGAATTTGCCAATATCTACGTTTCTGTTCAGGTAAATCATGGTGCGGCGCATCGAATATGTACTCCACATAGTTGACGGCTTTAAGGTATTGGATAACTTCAGGAAATAGGCTAATCATACCTTTATTGTGAAATTCTCAACATGTTTTTCTTTGACCCAGGTTTCAAAATTGTTGTAGGTGGTCTCGTATAACTTTTTCGACTTCTCAGGCACTAACGTGGGTAGCGCAGTTTCAGCACCTTTTTGAATATCCAGAGACTCGTCATTATCACTCATTTTTTCACTTTGTAGGAAATACGGCGACGCGACGTTTGAACCTGACAGAATTTTGTCATTAATATATATTAGTCGGTTTAGAACGTTTTTCTACGTTGTCCGATACCCAATTTCCAGCCTGTTCTATTCGTACAATCCTGTGTTGACAGGTTTCTTTCACTCATGGCTTTGTGTACGCTTTTTTGCCATTCCAGTTTCGGTCTTCCCTGTTTTCTTCTGCCCTTTGGTTGCCAATTCATTATTTCCTTGGGCCATCTAGTGTCCTTCATTCGCTCTACATGTCCGTACCAGATCATCTGCTTTTTCTCTATATCCTGTGTTATCGTACCTTCTATACCCATTTGTTGTTTTATGGTATTATTTCTTAGTCGTTGTTGTCTTGAAATTTCCATTGATCTTCGAATGACATCCATTTCTACTGCCTCTATCCTCTTCTTGTATCTCTCAGTTATTCTCCACGTTTCTGCTCCATACAGGAGGTTGCTCTTTATCATGGTTTCATATATATTGAATTTTCTTCGCTTTGTTATTGATTTGCTCCATAAGATTCCATTTAGACATCCGATTATTTTTTTCTCGTTGATAATCCTTTTCTCTATTTCTCTGCCGTCAATTCCAGTGTTATCAAATGTAATTCCCAGGTACTCATACTCTTGACACTGCTTAATTTCGTGACCGTTGTCCAAGTTCAAGTTTCCTTCTTGTGCGCCTATACATAGATATTTTGTTTTGGCTATGTTAACTGTCAAGCCCCATTCTCCGTATTCTTCAATAAGTTTTCTTAACATATATTGCATATCGTCTTTGTCATTGGCAACTATTATTTGATCGTCTGCGAATTGAAGTGTGAACAAACATTCATTGTCAATCTCTATGCTTATACCACGGATCTTTCTTTTCCAATTTTTTAAAGCGACTGCAACGTATATTTTAAGGAGAGTAGGGGAGATGCAACAACCTTGACGCAAGCCTTTGTCGGTTATAAATATCTCTGTAAGCTCTTTTCCTAACTTTATTTTTGATTTTGCGTCCTTATATAGTTCCTTAAGAGCTGTTATATAAGTGTGGTTGATCGTAGATTGTTCTAGTACCCTCCATAGTCTTGATATTGGGACAGTGTCGTACGCTTTCCGTAAGTCAACAAATGTTATATGTGTGTCCAAGTTTTTTGCCGATCTTTTTTCTATAACTTGTTTTAAACAGAACACGTTATCTGTATTAAATTCATACAGTTTAATACAGCAGCATACGTCTGCTTCATCGACCTCACCAAGGCATTTGATAGGGTGCGCCTTTACGACATCGTCAATATACTAATGGCGAGAGAGGCGCCAGACACCATTGTAAGAGCGATCCACAACCTAAACATGAACAACAGGACTAGAGTAAAGGCAGGAGACACTTATACGGAAGAGATACCGACACCAGGAGGCATCAGACAAGGTGACAGCCTTAGCCCATTTCTGTTCAATCTCTTAATGGACAGAATTATAGAGGAAGTATCATCACTAAATATAGGATACCGAATGGGACAGAAAAGAATCAGCATGGTATGCTACGCCGATGACGCAGCCATTTTCGCGGAAACGGAGGACGACCTGCAGAAACAGCTTCACAGATTCTACCAGGTCAGTCAAGCGATGAATATGACCATATCTACAGAAAAAACGAAAAGCATAACCTTTGCTAAAGACCCCGTGAGATGTAAGTTGGTAGTTCAGGACAAAATCATCGAGCAAGTCTCACAATTCAAATACCTGGGTATGGATCTGTCGAGCCACCATGATCCAGCGAAGGACTTAAGAAGCCAGATCAACAAAGCGACTGCCATGTCGGGCTGCTTAAGGCAAACAATATGGGCGAACGAATACATGAGATGGGATAGCAAGGTAAAGATATACAAGACTTGTATCAGACCAATCATGACATACGGAATAGAAACCAGAGAGGAAACCAACAAAACGAAGAGCATGCTACGAGTAGCCGAGATGAAAACGCTCAGGACAATAATGGGAAAAACAAGAAGAGACCGAATTAAGAACACCGACATCAGGGAACAATGTGAGGTGCAAGACATAGTAAGGTGGGGCAGACAAAGAAAAAAGAGGTTGGTACGCCCACGTGAGAAGAATGGATGAGAGAAGACTGCCACGAATTGCATTAGAAGGGAAACCAACAGGGAAAAGAGAACCTGGAAGACCACCTAAGAGATGGAAGGACAGCTGGCAGTCCACCTCCCAAGAACTGTTACAGAGGACCCATCAAAATTAACAGATCGCGAGATCTTAAAAATGAATAAGAAGAAGAAGAAGGCGTTATCTGTACACGACCTTCCTGCTCTAAAACCATTCTGTTCTTTTTCTCTATAATCTGCTTCTATGAGATCACGTAAAATTCTACCATATAACCTGCTCATTGTGCTCGTCACTGATATACCACGGTAGTTGCTGCAGTCCAGCTTATTGCCTTCTTTATGGATCGAAGATATATAAGCCAGCTTTTAGTCTTCTGGAACGGGATATCCGTTTAAGCAAAAAATATTGAAAATTAATGCCAAGCTTCTAAATAGTTTCTGCGTACCATTTTTCAACATTTCGGAGTATATTCCTTCTGGGCCGCTTGCTTTGCCTGATTTTAAGTTCTTGGCAGCCATTCTTATTGTTTCTTCCGATATTTCAACTACTTCTCCCTGTACGTTTCTTAATATTATTAAGAAAAAGAATTATTATAGTTTCTTTGTGACTTTGTCATTAAACAATGCATAAACAATGCCTTAGAAACCGATTACCAGAACATTTTAAAAAATGTTTAAAAATAAATAATAATAGCATGAAAATCTCATATTATCCGCTTTCACAAAAAATATTCGTATGAAATTCGTTGCGAAAAAGTGTTTTAAGCACTCGACGCATTGTCCAACGCATTATGACAATTTTGCGTCCCATGCTTAAAACTCATTCATTTATAATTTTACACTACGTCATTTAAAAACATTTTTATTCAATATAAAAATAAATTACAACCTTTTTAAGACCAACTGACAAATTTCTAATGGAGTTTTCGCTATTAAAAATCAAAGAAGAGTACGGGCCAAGTAATGACGTCTAGAGCTTAACCTCGCCAAAATTATCATCGATTCTCATTTCCCAGCCGTTTTTTTTTCGCCGTTTATTATTGTAATTATAGTTGTAGGATAAATTATTTTATCATGTGTTTTAAATTAAGAACCTATGGCAATATTTTATTTCATGAGGAACTGCATCAAAATAAAACTTGCAAGAAGCGTCGTCTAGCCTTCTTTATATTTACAGCCCGAGTTTAGGATAGACAAATCCGTATCCACGGCTATTTATACACCGATCTAACTCTTAATATCTCTTCCATCGTCTGGGCAGATCCTCCGAACAGATAATGAACTTATCTGCGGTGCAGAGGCCGCGCGAGCCCCAGTACTACAACGAGCTTCGGGTACGATTTAGAGAAGTTATCAAAATTTAACTCTTCTGCACACGTCTGAAGGAACGTGTCGCAAAAATAAATGGGATTGGATAGGTTACTTTATTAGAGGGACTAGCGTCGTGTAGCCTGGCTATGTTTCCTCTTAAACGGCGATTACAGTGTCTTCCTTAACGACACTTATTTAAGCATTTCGTACGGTTTTCGTGAGTTTTAAACCGTAAAAGGTACGATTAGATGGACAGATATGAAACGGGGATCGAGGATCGAGTAACTTGAAGCCTTTGATAGTTTGTACATTTTTTCTATTTTATCTGAAAAGAAATCTAATTCGAATAACTAGAGGTGGGCATTAAATAGAAGAGTAAGGATTGAGCAAAATAAAGCAGTACTTCACCACAATACACCAAAACGCTTTACTTTTGCACTGGAAGCGCGTTTCGCTCACCATGTTAGTACAATCAGCAGATGATTAAAGAATAAAATTAAAAAATTAAAAAAAGAAAAAAAAATGAAAAAAATGAAAAAGTAAAAAATAAAAAAAAATAGAAACCAAAAAAAATATATTATAAAAATGACTTAAATTCCGATTTATCAGTGGCGTTGTATTTTTTAAACGTGTGAAAATATAAAGTAGTGTATAGAATACAAAGTTATATTGTTATTAATATAAAGTTGGCTTGGAAATGACGATCGATAACATCCTGATATTTTTACAAACTATCACAATATGACATGGATGGCCAGATAAATTATTTTTTTCCATAGCAACTGTTAAAATTACCTTATATCTATCAAAAATAGTAGATAAAATAGTACTTTAACCGCAAGTGTAGATTAAATGATACTTTAACAGCGAGGATAGGTTAAAAACTTTATTTCTTCTCGCACGTTTTTTAATTGCTTCCATTTTTGAAATTTTTAGTATTCCTTTTCATAAGTTATTCGGGATTTAAATGGAAGTAGTTTGGATATGGTGTTTGTCGCCTCAGCCTGAATATCTGTTGGTAATTTACTTATTTCGTTTTGAGCCATTTCTGGCTTCAATTCAATCAGCAATCGACACGAAAGAGAAAAAATATTGACTCATAGATAAATGAAACAAGTTTAGATTGGAAAGTGCCCATAAGGACAATGTAAACACTATTTGGCGCTATTCATGCAACGGTCGCGACCCAAAACTTTTGAAAATTTCGGAGCGGTTCAGCTTTTTCCGGAACGTTATGCCGCGATCCACGATGGTTTTTGCAGTTCACAGTTCACAGCACAGCTTTTTAAGTTTTTAATGCCACTTTTTCACAATTATCACCGGTTGGAGTAAATAAAACTTGAATTAAACTCACAAAGTAGCAATAATTACTTTGAAAATGGACGCTATAAACACTTTTCGGAATTTCTTTAATGAGAGCGGTTTAGATTTTGAAGATTATTATGATTTTTGAAGATCCTGACTTTGACAAAAGAAAATTATTTCTGTTTTTGTTTGCAGTTGTTCTTAGCGACCGCTATAGCAGCGCCAGATCGCGTATAACGGTCGCGACCCAAAATAATTTCGCGGCCTAAAATTTTTACGGGCTTTCCAATCTAAACTTGTTGCATTTATCTATGTATTGACTCAAAACTGACAACTAAAGAGACAGCTTTATTTATTTGTCAAATTACATAGAAACCAACGCTAACCCAGCACAATATTTTTTCTACTCGTAGTAAATTCCTTGAAATAATAATTTCTGAATATTTTTTAAAACGTAACTCGCTATGGAAAAAATATTGTTTTATACACGACGATAAAATTGTTGCATTATCGTCTCCCGAAATTAATTCACTCGCGATTTCATCGATCGTCATTCCATGACATGACATACTCATTCCATGACAGCTACGGCCAATATTATATGACATTTGTCTTTGTTATTAACAATTGGACATTTTTTTGTGCTAAATCATAATAAAAAACTATTTACCTTGTCCTGGACATCAAATCACGATTTATATTGACTACAAAATGCCTCTATTAAAGACCGATCTTTGACATTACATAGTCTAAGATTCAAAAGTATCCAAGACGTCGTGTAGTGGAAGACCAGCGCAAATTGGACGGACTGTACGTCATCCGGTTGACGTATTTATAAAAGATAGCGGTGAAGATCGAAACTGATAAAAGGACGAGATGGCGGCTTTAAAGATTATGCGTATGGCGTAAAAATGTTTTAAATACGTCTCTGCTTATAACCAGAGCAGTTTCGATTTAATCTCACGACAAGCGGACCACTTTTTTATCAGTTCGGAACAATTTAACGGTTTTTTTTTAAATAGATTAGCGATTTTTTTCGTCTTTTGAGTCTTTTTAGTTTTAAAGATTGATTGTAGACGCTGTCTATATAACAAGGTGTCAAAAAATAGTGCATCTAACTTCGGTGTGTGATTCTACAGATAAAAATAAAACAAAAGTTCCTATGAAAATATGCCCTAAAAGTCTTCCCGAAAAAGTTACAGCTCTAGAAAGGTTAATAGTTATTAATGATACAAGTTCTCGATACGAACATCATAATGAAACGTGTGTAACGTTAAGATTACACAAGTTAGTTACACAAGTTTTATTAAAAAGTTCGTATCGAACGTGTATCATTCAAAATTTAATCTACGACGCGACACGTGGGACGATCCAAAGAGATTTGATTTAATTTAAAATATCAGAGATATCGTCATAAAAATTAAAATTCAAAATTATCAGGTGCCCATATTAGTCGACGCCGCGCCGTGGTAACCGTGCTTGTTGATTGTTTGCATTTTGACTATGACAACTCAATTATTGATGTTCAATTTTGTGTTAAACGTTCAGTTTTAGCAAAAAGCAAAAAATAATATTAATATGGGTGATTCTGATTTTAAAAGTGTCCCTTCGGATATTGAAGACATTGCGCAAAACGTTGTCGATTGCCTACTTCCCGAAAAATCAAGACAAACGTACGAGCAAGTCTATGTAAAACTTGAAGATTGGTGTAAAGGGAAAGGAATCAAGAATAGTAGTAACGAAAAGGTTCTCCTGGCATATTTTGAACATCTTTCATAACATAGGAAGGCTTCATCACTTTGGGTATATTATTCCATGCTACGTTCAGTTATATCAGTGAAGAAAAATACAGATATTAGTAAGTGCGTCCATTTAATTGCATTTCTAAAAAGAAAATCGGAATGATTTCGGTCAAAAAAATCAAGTATTTTAAGAAAAGAAGACATAACTTTTTTTGTTGGAAGCCGATGATAAAACTTATTTCCTGACAAAAGTTTCACTGATAGTGGGACTTGCGGGAGCCTGCCGGCGCGTATCGAGTTGACAAATCTGCAGCTGCAAAATGTTAAAGATGAAGGACAATGCATTCATGTCATTATTCCATTTACGAAAACAAAGATATCACGAGATTTTTTTATAACGAAAGGGAATGTTGAAGGAATAAATATGGTGGAAATGGTTCGAAGATATATAGCTATGCGGCCAAGCAATACAGAGCATACTCGATATTTTGTGGGGTACAGAAATGGAAAATGTATTAAGCAACCCGTTGGCATTAATACTTTAGGGAAACTGCCGTATAAAATAGCATTGTTCCTAAGTCTTTCAAATCCACAATAATACACTGGATATTGTTTCCGTAGATCATCTGCGTCGTTGCTTGCAGATTCAGGAGTGGATTTATTAACTGTTAAAAGACATGGTGGTTGGCGCTCTAAGACAGTGGCAGAGAGTTATATAGAAAATTCCAAAGAAAATAAGAAAAAAGTGTCATGTAATATTTAGGGTAACATTTCTGGCAATGATGGGTCTTCAACCAGTTCAAGCACTCTGGAAATAAATTTACTTTCTAAAAATTCAACTCACCTGTCATCGTCTGGAATTAATTTAACCATTTGTACTGATATTATATAATTAATGTTCACAATAAATAAACGTATTTAGGTACCTTTTTTTGCTTGTTTCTTATTTTAAAATTTCCGTGTTATTATGAATTCATAATAGCACTAGTGCCTTTACTGGGTACTTTCCATTAGCATAGATAGTACTACTGGTGGTACTTGTTTTATCCTTATAGATACATTTTATCCTTTTGAGGAATCTTTTATTATCTATTTCTCCTCTAGTTTTAATTTTAATTCTCTCATGCAAATTTCTCTAAAATTCTCATCAAAATCACACACGAAAGCCTATCCCGCTCGTGCTCTAAGCAGCAAAGTACCACTTTGTTGTTTGCTTATACCCGAACCCCCTGTAGCTAAACGACTTGGAACAACGCCTTGTTCCTCGTTTCGATGTTATCTCGCCTAATTTTAAATGGAGATAAATCTGTCCGGCTTTTAGCCAAATCCACTAAAGGCAACTTATTCGCGCCATAATCCACACTATAAATGTTTTTATTGCCTAAATCGTAAAATAAGGGGAAAAATTTGCATAAAAACTTTTTCGCACACACGTTTCATTACATTTGGGAGAATAAACGATTCAAACGACAATATATATCGTGTAGTTTATGATCTTGACGTGTGCCATAATTTAGCTTTCCTTTTTATTGTCCACATAATAGAAAACTGAGAGTAAGTATATATATCTTCTGGACACTTAATCAACCAGGTCCTCGCTACAAATTCAACACTTTCTAAGAGTTAGTCTCTGTAAATAAATACAAGGTGATTCACGGTCATGGTGCGTTAGACGTTGATGGAGAGCCGGTGATAGCATTTTTTGAAAATTTGGATTTTTGCATAAAGGCATCTGCTCCATCTGTCTAAATTATTTTCAGCATTACACTGTTGCTGCTACATACTAAAAGTAGTAACATCTTTGTTATTATAAATGGAACACCCAGTATTTTACTACATTTTTGAAAACTACTTTGATATAGTGATGTGTCGGTATTTGAGTATCGCGATTTTGGAGCGGTATTTTTTTTGTAACGTCCGTCGTGTCGCGCTCCACAACGAATCGGGAACCTGTTATTGAAGAACGACGATCATAATGACGACAAAATTATAAATTATTTATAATTTGCAAATAAATTATTTATAATTGCTCTTGAAGTTAGCTCGAACCGTAGTAACCGCATAGCGACGTGTTTAGCTCCAGCCGTTGCGATTTCGTCGGTCGCCAACATTAGTGTCTGGAACTGGTACGTCCGTAGCGCCGCGCGATCTCGATCGGGACGTGTTCGCTCCAGCCGTCGCACTCCTGGAGTTGTAGTTCCCTGTCGCGAACAGAAGTAACTGCTGTAACTGGGCATCGACGCTCGACCTCGGCGGCGACCTACTTCGCTCCAGCCGTCGCGCTCCTAGAGTTTTATTTCCCTGTCGCGAACAGAAGTAACTGCTGTAACTGATTATCGACGCTCGACCTCGGCGGCGACGTACTTCGTTCCAGCAGTCGCTGGAGCGCTTCTAGGGTTTCGTTTTCGCCTGTCGCGATTTGGTCGGTTACTACTGGCGTTGGTGCTCCCGCCGCGCCGCTACGTTACTTTCGAAATAGCGATTTTTGGTATGTACAGTAAAACTTCCCATTTCGGCCACTTCTAAAAAGCGGTCACTTCTGTTAGCGGTCAATTTTCAGTTGTTTGAATTAATCTTAGGGGAATTCCTATATTAAAATATTTCTCAATAACGTTAATTCCGAAAGCGGTCACCGGCCGCTTCAAAGGTACATTTTAGGGAAAATCCCATTAAATTTATTGCCCCAATACCGGCCAAAAACCGAACCCTTCGAACCTTTTTTTTTGTCTAACAAGAGCTGTTTCAGGACACTTTAGGAAAGTCCAAGCAATAAACATTTATAATTTGTTTGAGAAATAGGTACAGAGAGTGACAAATACAATACAAATTCGTCAGTAGTTTGCTGAAATTTTTGGGAGATATAGAATCAGTTTAGTTTCTTACTCTGAAAGAACAGCAACCATGTCTTTGAAACGTAAACGTTTGTCTATTAAAGAGAAATTAAATATTGTCGCGGAAAGTGAAAAATATAACAGCAGTGCTCGAAAGTTGGCGGAAAAGTTTGGTGTTGGAAGAACGCAAGTGAACGACATTTTAAAAAACAAAGTGGAATTAAAAAAAATGTTTGAAGAAGAAGGATGCAATGCAGATAAAAAACGAAAGTTTCCTAAAACAGAAGGATTTGCAATCGATCAACTAGTTTACGAATGGTTTTGTAAGGCAAGGAACAAAAACATACCCATATCGGGAACCTTAATTCGGGAAAAAGCTCTTGAGGTATCTACATCCTTGAAACTTAGTGAATTTAAGGCTTCAACTGGCTGGTTAAATAAGTTTTGCAAGAGACATAATATTAACTTCAAAACAATTTGTGGTGAGTCTGCAGATGTGGATGAAGTGACTGTTGAAGACTGGAAAACAAAATTAACAGCAATCATTAAGGAATACGACACTAAAGACATTTTTAATGCAGACGAAACAGGGCTTTATTATATGGCAATGCCAAACAAAACCTTTGCTTTAAAGAATGATAAATGTGCTGGCAAAAAATCAGCTAAACAACGAGTGACACTGCTTTTCTGTTGCAGCATGCATGGTGAGAAGGAAAATCCGCTAGTTATAGGTAAGAGCAAAAACCCGAGATGTTTTAAAGGAGCGCATGTAGATAAATTGCCGATAGAATGGGTATCCAACAAAAAAGCTTGGATGACGACAGATATAATGACATCTTGGCTCAAAACCTTTGACACCAAAATGAAACGGCAGGGTAGAAAAGTTCTTTTATTTTTGGATAATGCCACGTCTCACCCAAAAATAGAACTTGAAAATGTTCGTATAATTTTTTTTCCTCCAAATACGACATCTCATTGCCAGCCGTTGGACCAAGGAATTATTCAAAATTTTAAATTAAAATATCGTCAATTTTTTATTAAAAGACTTTTGACTTTTACTAATACCGAAGAAACGATGGAAAAGGCTAAAGAGAGCATAAATTTGGCAAGTACTATGGTGTGGATAAGTACAGCATGGAAAAATGTTACATCGAACACTATAAAAAAATGTTTCCAAAAAGCGGGATTTGCAACCGTCAAAGGGGACGATGCATTTGACGAAGAGGACGACATTCCTTTAAGTCAGTTATCTTCAATTTTAAAAAACATGCCAGGAAGTCCAGATCTTAAAGAATATCTGACAGTCGATTCAGATGTCCCTACGGAAAATCCTAGTTTAGAGATGCAGGGAATAATCCAGGAATTTACAAACAACAAGGACAGACAGGACTCCACTCAAGCCGAAGAGGAAGAAGATGAAGGCCAAGACATTCTGTGTTCATCTATAAATAATATGAGTGAAGTATGTGAAAAATTAAGAGACATTCAGAATTTTTTGGTGATTCAAAACAAAGACGAACTAGCGGTTGATATTGCCCATACTTTGATGAAATTTGAAAGTGAAATTACAAAAATCAAAATTAAAAATTTAAAGCAGACTACCATTAATCAGTTTTTCACCATATAAATAAGGTTATCATTTTGTAACTTTTTAAAGTCAATTGTACATATGTATATAAGAATACCTATGTGTAAAATACATATGTATACATTGTAAGTTTTTTTTTCAAAAATTCTTATGTAATAAAGCTTTTTTTGTAACAACTGAATTATTTTTTTGTGCCAAAAATCTAAAACTGAAGATTATTTATTAACACTTATTGTGTGTTTGTACTACATGCTCGTACTTAATTTTAATTACTTTGCACGTTTCCAAAATAAAGGCATTTTACATTGGTATCTGTATTTTATTGTTCCCAATAGTGGCCACTTCCCTTAACGGCCACATTCCTTTGAAAATTTTTGTGGCCGCTATATGGAAGTTTTACTGTACTAGGCATGGTATAAAATAGCGTTGTTAGAAAGATGAAACGTAAAAGCAAATAAAATAAAAATGTGATTTGCTTTTATTCATTTATAGAAGTTTTATTGTTCATATAAGATCTAATGATGGCTGGAATTGCCGAAACCGGTCACCAATAAAGAATTTTTTTGACAGTGGTTTGGACTTTTTTCTTGATTAAATATATTATGTTGCAATACACATAAATATGAGCCGTTAAAGACAATACGTTATTCCTTGATATTTCTTTAAAAATTAAAATATAATGCTACTTCCCGCAATATAATGAACAAGGTATTCAATTTCGCAAGCAACTACCTATAGTTTAATTAACTTATTTTATTTTTGTATTTCTCAGCATCAAAAATTTTAAGAAATATAGTGCTATTTTCTATAAAGTAAACACCGCTCTCCATGGGCGTTCTGTTAAGTTCATTATCTAAATTCATGGCACGAATGGTTGTAACAGCTGGTACAATTGTAAGAACCTGACAACACTGGTTGGAAGTAGATAACTAATTCCAGAAATACTGCACAAGCGAGGACAGCGACACTGTGGAAGTCAGAACCTCGATTACAAAATAGCGGTATTTTGTCGCGGTATTTTTCTGGAACGGTCGTTACTGTAACGCGACTCATGTGGAACCGGTATTCTCATCACTACTTTGATATCTCATAATTTTTATATTATACTAACCTATACCTATCTCTGATAGTTTTCGAGATAAAAAATAAAACGTGTAAAATTGACAATGTGACAAATCTTTTCGGATTAATCACTTGTCTATGGGTAGCGTGACTATTTTATAATTATAAAAAACAATTTAGTTGAGCGGAAGGCAAACTTGGATAAAAAGTACACCGACTCTTTGGGGCGTATGTTTAATGCTTTGTCTTGATGATGTTAGTTACACAAATCTACTATAACTTACCTTAATTGCGGCCCAACCTCTTTCTGTAAATCTGTAGCTCATTTCTCGAGACTTTTCTGGACTGCTCTGAAGATATTCTGCCCGTTCATAAGGATCTTATTTATATACTTTTAAAACACTCTTGGTTATTTTTACTATAGAAATAAAACTGCCGAGTTTTCAGAAAACATTTAAATTTAATATTAAAGAAAAAAAATAAAGAACAAAAAGAAAATATATATAAAAAATTAAGTTACTTATTATTACTCAGAATAAAAAAAGATGGAAAAAATACAAGAAAATTGTCTGGCGTCTGCTTTTATTGAAATATATGATAATCACCTAATCAATTGCACCTTTCATTACTAGATCTTACACATTAAAATAATTTTAAAGAAGGATAATAAAACAGAAATTAAGAATATTTGACAAAACGACTATTAGCAGACACCAGACTTAAAAACTACAGGGGGTCACATCGTGAACTTTACCGAGTTTCGCGAACCCGAGGGAGAACCGTCTCTTTTAGAAACTCAAACCGAACTAACTTCTCTACCTAAAAACAGCCCCGAGGTTCCAACATTACAGGGTTGAAGGGTGGTTTGGTTTGGTTACTTTTACGTTTTACGTTTGCTTCATTCGGTACTTAGCCAATAGGATCATCCCGAAAGATACTGTTCTTTGTTTGATTGGACAGCTTGACACCGTCCTTCAAACCAAGTTGGTTCGACTTCCCGTTGTTAGATGGCAGTAATATGACCATTTTACGTATTTAATCCTCGTTTGGCGCCACATACATCTAGGTACGTACTTTTCTAAAATTCACAGATCCTTTACAAACATCCGGCGATAGTTAAACATGTTATCAAGGGTGGTTATTGGTTTTACAACGTCCCAGCGTTTTTATCTAAGGTCTATCTTTACAATTTTTCTGTTTACTTCTAAGTACTACAGTTTATTTGCTTTGCCCTCCTAATTGTTTTTTATAATTTAAAAATAGTCACGTTTGAAAGATGTTTGTTTTAGTATTTCCTGTTAAAAAGACCCTCTCCCGAAACTAATAACGGATCGATTTGAACGTAAATGACATAGGAAATAATCTGTTAATAATATAAATAATAATATAAAGGAAATAATCTGTTACAAAGTTATAGGGGTGCCCACTTTTGAGACGCACACGGTATACTATTTTTTTTTAATTTATGAGATGTATGGGATATGTAAATAGAAAAGGACTGGAGAGATTTCTTTTAAAAATATAGAATCTATTTGACATTTTACGATGTTTATACTTAATGAACAAACCGAGATTATAAACAAGCTACCTGACAATATAAATGCAAAAAAGGCTGTGGTAAATAGCTGTTTATTTTTTCACAGATTTATGACATGACATTTTCGTAGCACTGCCCGCCACAACATATATTACTAGAAAAAGCAATTTGTCGTAGACCTGTTCATGACAATGGAAAATAATAAAAAAACAAGTCTGTACGCAGTTACAGTCATTTCAATTCATAAAATTGTTATTCATTAAATCGTTCCATACAAAGTGAATTACATACCTACAGTTAAACATATTGAAATTGTTTGTTATAGAAATTTACCGTAGGTATATAGAGCTTTGAAGTTCAAGGCAGCAGCGAGTTTATACAAGGTGTCCTAAAAGTTTCAACATACAGTGTGTTACACATTCAAGTTCAGCTGTAAATTGCCAAATTATTTCTAAAAATAGTTAACTTTTTCTACAAGGTATTAAAAAACCAACTAACTCAGCACTATTTAGGAATTAATTAAAGTTTTCTCTTGGTTTGTGACGTAGAATCCAGTGGCGTAACTAGTTTTTTGATGGGAGTTGTCATTTTCTAAATATGACGGAAACTTATGATCTTTAATGGCACACCCTGTATATTATTTTAAGGTAAAAAAATGCATTATTTATTAACGTAAACCAACCTAGTTTAAAAGAGTATTATTATTTCATTTGATTTAAGCAGATAATTTTACTTTCCATGGTGTTATCTTAATAAACACTTTTAGGTAATATACGCTATTAATAAGAGCTATTGGGTATAATTTTAAACACAAAAACTAGTGTGGAAGAGCCAATAACCAAGATTTGACGTCGAATAAATTATTTGAATGTGTTTGATTACCAAATTTAAACCGGCCGGCGCCTATGTTAATGCATTCTCAAATTCGCCCCTGTATGTCAGGAACTAAAAGGGCTAGGACAAATCTGTGAGTAGTACCTTTAGTTTCATTAAAAGTAGCAGGGTAATGTGAAAACCGCATCTTTGTATCTATATTCACAAAAAAGAAACCCTGTAACCTGAACACATGTAAATGAAACACCCTATACACAAGAAATAATCAAAGGTTTTTTAAATATTTCTCCTTTCTTATGGCCCTGTATTTACTTATGAGCACCAGTCAAGGTAAAAGATAACTGTCAAATGAAGTTGTCATTTCAGAAATTTACCTATTTAGTGCTTTATTATTATTCAAAACTCATTCCTACATCGGAAATCTTAAATATGTATTTATAAATACAAACTAATATGAATTAAAGTAAAATAAAGTAATCAATTACAAGGTTAATTATAGTATTATTACAATATTCAATAACTTATTAATTTAGGTACTATTAAAATGTTAGAACTTTAGGATTTAAGAAGATGTTCAAATATTCCTCCATCGACTGCTAGACAATAACCCAGGCGATCATAAAATTCTCTTCTTACATTCGCTAGTTGGTAAGCTGAAATTCTATTGCATCCGGCAGAAATAGTCCAATTTTTAACCAGTCTAGATTTATTATCGTTGTATATCCTGTTTTTCAAAATGGCCCCAGAGAAAGAAATCATTTGGCGAAATATCAGGAGACCTTGCTGGCCAATTTACTGTATGATTTAGGCCAATAACGTTTCCGTTAAAATTATTGTCTAAATATTCCCGAACAGCCAGGGTACTATGTGCCGTACAGCCATCCATTTGATACCAAACTTCCTGATTTTCCCTAGCGGCATCATGTAAAGCACAGGTAACCTTTTGATAACTATTTCCTTGATAATACCATTTAATCATCAATACTTTTTCTTCGGTAGTGTAATTCATGGCTAATATTTTCGATGCAGGTATATAATAATAAAGCACTAAATATATAGATAAATTTCTGAAATGACAACTTCATTTGACAGTTATCTTTTACCTTGACTGGTGCTCATAGGTAAATACAGGGCCATAAGAAAGGAGAAATATTTAAAAAGAAATCGGCGATAACTCGTAAACGGGCTAATCAAAAATATCTAAAGTTATTCTTTTGAATGTGGCTTTTAGTGCTCTTCAATAAACCTAAATAGAATTATTCTCTAAAATAATTAGGGCAGCCAATAATTGACCCCATTAAAATTTACATGTTGTAAAACGGCGTCCAGTTGGCTGGGAAATGAACATCAATGACCTTTCCCATATAAATTTACATATAAAATGACAGCGATCTTCATTCCATAGCCATCGCTGACGCCGTTTTTTCTCGATCATACGGTATATGTATAGCATTATATTCCTTTCTTAATCATTTTATTCAATGGTACCATTTTATACACCGTGTTTTCTTTTACGAACACTCAGCTTTTGAAAAAAGTCCAGATTTTCTTTTAAAATAAGCTAATTATTTCAAAAATGTTGTTGACTTTTTTACACAGTATTAAAAAAAACAACTATATTCTGTCCAACGACTATGGAGGACAGATTTCGACAGACGAGATCCAAAAAATGACAAAAAATATAATTTGCTTGTGAGTTAAAATAACAGACACAATTGTCACTGTCAGTGATCCAGGTACAATATCCTTCCAGGACAGACTATGGTTCATTACTATTTCAGAATTAATTAAATTTTTCACTTGGTTGATTTAAATTAATTTTGAATAACTTATAATTGTAGATCATTTCATTATATACAAATGTATTTATATACCGTTGAACGTTGAAAAGTCTGTCATAGAATTTCACCGTACATAGCCTTAAGTTCAAGGTAGCACGATTTTATATAATATATTTATCTACCTATCTACCCGATATGCAGGTCGGTAAATCAGTGTAATAATTATTAAATATGCGTATAACACAATTTGAGAGAACAGAAAAAATTAGAGGAATGTTATACTTTAATTTCAATGACAGCTCGTTGTGCACCGTGCGTTTTTTTTAACGTAATCGTTTTTGATGTATTAGATCGCGAGGAATGAACAGTTAGGAATTTTCATAAATAACGCGAATAAGTTATGAACCATTTTTAACTAATCTTGTACCGTTATAGTTATAGATATATGTTATTAGAGTTATGAATTTAGCATTCCTTTTGAGTTTTATTTAATAATTGACATTCGTAGCGAAGGTTTTCAGCCAGATGTTCGGATTTTGTTGTCTTTGTTTCTTAGTTAGGAGTCCATATCATTTTGTAGAGACTATAGTGACGTATACAGGGTCGCTGTTATTTATGGAAATGGTCGATTATTAGGTAAAATATAGGAGGTACCGCCAAAAGTTAAATACAAAAGTTATAGGATTTTTAAATATCTATTAGCGAGTAGTAAATTTAAGTATACAGGGTCGGTCATAAAGCCGTGGCACATAAAAGTTCCATTTTTTTAAATGGAACTATATATATTACCCAAGTAGCATTTTCACGACTTGCGACCACATGTTTACTAAACACAACGTTGGATTAGTTACAAAATATAGTTAGCTCCCTACCTTGGGTATTAAAATAAATTTAAACGTTTTTATAACGTTGTGCCGACGTTGGACTAGTACTACAGCAAAGTAGAAGCTTCTGCGACGTCGAATAAACGTTGTCTTGTAACCTTTTTTGCTTAAGTGATCTTTAGGTGATTCGGACAACGTAGTTACAACGTTGGACAATATAGAGTTTTCCGACTCAGTTTCAGGACCTATTCCAACGTTATGCAAACGTCGTCTGTTTTATTAATTCCAACGTTGTTTAGATTTCCTTATTCTTACGTTGGTAGGACGTCGAGTCACTACCTTTTTGCAACTGTATTGAACCATAACCTTAAATCTTACATTTTCACTTCATTGTTCTGTTCAGTCAGACAGTTCTGTGCTGTTTTTGTTTTTATAAAAAAAAACTTAATTAAAATGGGATATAAGAAAGGTACATATAAAACTAAATTTAAATATACATCGACATATAATACCGATAGTTTATCCACTCCCTCGTTTATTTAGATTATAGAGGGCGGCACAAGCTAGACTCTAGGATGACTAAATTAGTCAATCTTGCGACTAGTATACTACCTGTTAAGGCCGAACTGCGACTTTATTAGTCCAGTATGCGACTACTCGAACTACTCCATCTTAATCTCCAAAACAACAAAGTGAAAGCCGCCATGTTGTTAAATAAGAAAATGTTTCGTTCCTAAAATTACAATTCCTGCTTTTTGAATACATTAACTTGAAATATTTGACCCTAAAAAACACGCGGAAACAATTTTTTCGACTACGAATAAATTATTCTCATTTTACTAAAAAAAAATTCAAGAAAATTTTTAAACTTCTTTAATTTTAAGGCCCATTAGTATTTTTCAAAGTAGAAACAATACATTTATCAATAAAGTTGTTTGCGTTTAACTTTTTTGCCTTGGGTAACGAGTTACAGAGTCGGTTAAAGTGTTTCAATAATTATGATCTTCAAACATCCTCTACACTTAAATACTTTTGTTTTGTTTTCCTTCACTGCCATCTGACATATGTCTCTAACTAAATCATAAAAATAATATTTTTACTATAATTATCCCAATTTAGGATAAAACGCGACTTTAGTTTTGTAGTAGTTGTTTAGTAGTAGCCATATTAGTTTTGTATTTCTGTGAATTAGGATTTTAAACAACGTTGCAGTTTGTACTAAATTAGGCTTCTAGCCAACGTCGGTGTACACAACATTGTGTGTATTTCGATTTTTCCTTAGAATTGAAAGAAGAATTGAAATGTGCAATAATATAGAGGGGGTCCTATTTAAAAAAAATGAAACTTTGATATGCCACGACTTTATGACCGACCCTGTATACATAAATTTATTACTCACCAATAGACATTTAAAAACCCTATAATTTTTGTATATAACTTTTTGCAGTACCTTGTATATTTTACCTAATAATCGACCGTTTCCATACATAACAGCGACCCTGCATAAAAAAGCCATATACGGGGTGTTTTCCAAAAGTGGCTCACCCCTATAACTTTTTAGATAAAAAAAGAAATTTGGTATATTAGGATATGATATAAATCAGGATTGATTGACGTATTCAATTGCTTTTGGTCACTTCCTGTTTCACCTGAAATTACTACAACTTTTGATTTTTAAATGGTACCCTCGGTATTTTTAGTTCCTCGGTAGTTTTAAGAAATTAAGAGCTATTTAAAAAATGCCTCTACATACCAAAAAAAAATCAAAATCAAAAAGATATGATTGTTTTGATTACAATTGGTGGTTTGAAGTTTGGTGTTAAACCAGTTGGTGTTACAACCAGTGGTGTAGCTACCTAGCGGCTAGGCGGAGCAGTGACCCGGGGCCCTCGAATCCTTACAAGAAATCTCGATCGAACTGAACTTTTGGAAATTTTTTTTCAAAATAAATATGACAGGTTGCAACCCTACTTTAATCATGACAACTCAGTTGAGAGAAATTCAAAAGTTATGACTGGGGAATTCCCCTAAATTCTTTCTGTAGGTTGGCAGTGTTGTCAATTTGACGGATAGTGATATGTGCGTTTTATTGTGAATTCGAGTTAAGATTTTTTTTCGAGTACTGTTAAAAAATTAATGCTGTACCAGGAGTAAGTAAGCTAATGTCAATAAACTTTTTTGTACTGGTCAATATATGGGCCAAACTCGACTCCGACATTTATCGCTAATAGCAATTGAAAACAAAACCACATCAAGCCTGGATTTAAACGAAGTTACTGA
The DNA here is from genome assembly GCF_002938485.1 of Sitophilus oryzae. Lineage (NCBI taxonomy): Eukaryota > Metazoa > Arthropoda > Insecta > Coleoptera > Curculionidae > Sitophilus > Sitophilus oryzae. Next base: position 474,839 of record NW_022146846.1, read on the forward strand.
TACTTTATATTTATATATTGCAAATATAATTGTTATTTAGTCAGTTGGTAGGCCCGACCTTTATATAATAAACCGTTGAATCTTCTCTATTTCGTTTTATTAGCCAAACCTACACCAAGTATTAATTGTAATTTATGTTGTTACTGTTTAATATTTTCATTACCTGCCCTGCAGTGCACAAAAAAAGCTCAAGTAGCTTAGCATTTTTAAAGTATTTGTATATTTCATATTTTTATTTGATTAAACCTAATCAGTTTAGATAGCAGTGGGGCCCCATTTTTTAATTTGCCCCAGGGCCCCCAAACAACAATAAATTAATTGTAAATATATAAACAGTTATTATTTACATCAAGAAAACTCAACTCCTTAACAGCACTTAAGGGACATAAAGAACTATTACTACCGCTTTCCCGTTCAAAATATTCTAATAAGGTTGCGATGAGTTTTTTGCAACGGCTATTAAGCTATCTGTACACCTCTTGTACACAATTCATTTAAACCAAAAACTCGTAATACAAAACTAAAGTGTCAAAACGAATGACAATGTCAGGAAATAAGTAAATAAATGTGGCAACTTGACATTTTTTACAGCAGAGCTACCACCTGAATCCCAGCGGGAAATTTAAATTCCAGTTAGACAGCCCGGCGTCGAATATGTCCATGGTTGACAACAATGAATTTAAAAATCAAGTATCGCTTATAGAAACGAATTTACTTGAACTTAGTTTTAATAATCTGCTGATGATGCTAACATGGTTAGCGATACTCACATCCAGTGTTTTATAAAGCTTTTTTAGTTTTGCTTCTATCATTATTGATATTTTTTCTTTTTTTTTCAGGTGATATCAGGCCATTGTGAGAAGAACACAAAACTGAAAAATAGTTTTTTGCGATTTGGGCCTTATAGGTTCAGTTGATAATTTTGAAAACTACTGGCCTGTTAAGTCCCAAGTCGTGATAGGCAAAGTCGTCGTAGAAAGGATATCAAAGTCAATGAAGATACAGTTGAGAAAAACCATATCACATTAGAAGTGGATGAATATTACTTTTAAAACAGCTAACAATAATAAATAATTTTTTGTTTCCATACTCCTCCGAAACGGCTTAACCGATTTTTATAAAATTTTACATGTATATTCAGTAGGTCCGAGAATAGGTTATCTATTTTTTACACCCCTAAGTGATAAAAGAATGGTCCACCACCATTTTTTTTTACTTTTTGGACAAAATTTTTTATTTTTATTTTTTATGTGTCATTAAAAAATACATACAACCCTAAATTTCCACCCTTCGACCATCAACCCCTATTTTTAAATAGGGATTGGTTTTTTTTCCAATTTTGTTACGCATACTCCTCCGAAACGGCTTAACCGATTTTTATAAAATTTTATATGTATATTCAGTAGGTCCGAGAATAAATTGTTATCTATTTTTTATACCCCTAAGTGATAAAAGAATGGTCCACCACCATTTTTTTTACTTTTTGGACAAAATTTTTATTTTTATTTTTTATGTGTCATTAAAAAATACATACAACCCTAAATTTTCACCCTTCGACCATCAACCCTATTTTTAAAAGGGATTGTTTTTTTCTCAATTTTGATACGCATACTCCTCCGAAACGGCTTAACCGATTTTTATAAAATTTTATATGTATATTCAGTAGGTCCGAGAATAGATTGTTATCTATTTTTTATACCCCTAAGTGATAAGAGTGGTCCACCACCATTTTTTTTACTTTTTGGACAAAATTTTTTATTTTTATTCTTTATGATGTGGCATTAAAAAATACATACAACCCTAAATTTTCACCCTTCGACCATCAACCCCTATTTTTAAATAGGGATTGGTTTTTTTTCCAATTTTGTTACGCATACTCCTCCGAAACGGCTTAACCGATTTTTATAAAATTTTATATGTATATTCAGTAGGTCCGAGAATAAATTGTTATCTATTTTTTATACCCCTAAGTGATAAAAGAATGGTCCACCACCATTTTTTTTACTTTTTGGACAAAATTTTTTATTTTTATTTTTTATGTGTCATTAAAAAATACATACAACCCTAAATTTTCACCCTTCGACCATCAACCCCTATTTTTAAAAAGGGATTGTTTTTTTTCTCAATTTTGATACGCATACTCCTCCGAAACGGCTTAACCGATTTTTATAAAATTTTATATGTATATTCAGTAGGTCCGAGAATAGATTGTTATCTATTTTTTATACCCCTAAGTGATAAGAGTGGTCCACCACCATTTTTTTTACTTTTTGGACAAAATTTTTTATTTTTATTCTTTATGATGTGGCATTAAAAAATACATACAACCCTAAATTTTCAGCCTTCGACCATCAACCCCTATTTTTAATAGGGGTTGTTTTTTTCTCAATTTTGTTACCATACTCCTACGAAACGGCTTGACCGATTTTGATGAAATTTTATATGTATTGTATATTCAGTAGGTCTGAGAATAGGTTGTTATCTATTTTTTATACCCCTAAGTGATATGGGTGGTCCACGATATTTTTTTTACTTTTAGGACACAATTTTTTTTAATTTTTTTTTATGATGTGGTATTAAAAAATACATACAATCCTAAATTTTCACCCATCTACCATCAACCCCTATTTTTCAATAGCGATATTAGTAATTCAATAATTTTAATTTAACAACAAATTGTTTTTAAAAAGTATGATTGGGTATGTACCGGGTAAAATGGTATTTACCCAAATTTAATACACCATTTATTGACACTTTATGGGTATATACCGGGTGCAAAAAATTGGATATTTACCCAAATTTCAATATACCGGTACTTGCCCATCACTTAAATAATAAACTGCAATTAAAAGGCACTAAATGGTGTAATTCAGATATTTATCACTTTTTTAGTTTAATATTGTGTTGTATGTAAATATGTCAAAAAATTCAAGTACTACGTAATAATATAGTACAGGGTGTGCCAAGAAGTTGTTCGCAACAAATTGGAATTTTTCTTTCAAAAATTTTTGTTATTAGGTATGCTGTAGAAATCCCACATAAATTCGATGTTGCGAACTTTTTTACACACCCTGTATAATTACACAGAAATTGAAGTACATAAAGTGTATCAACCCTACACTGCAAAATAAATTATAATTTTTTTTTATTAAATGTTGAATATCTTTAAAAAATAAAAGCTAAGAAATGTATAATTACCCTTACTCTACGCGAGTTGAGACAAATTTGGGGTTTCTTAGCGGCATTTGCCGGAATTAGAAATTGCAATGCCCTTGGAAATCCCAAAAATGTTCAATATGGCTCCGGAATTCCATCACGGCAAAAGAAAAATATACTTATTATATGCACATTTATTTATATAAAACATAAATAAATAACACATACGTATCGACTTTTTGTTTTTAATTATCTTTAATCCCAGTTGGATGCGACTTCAAACAAGCCTTGTTTTGAAGGAGAACCACTAGCTCCTTGATCCGTCTGTTGTTCCTCTTCCACTATAGGTTCTATCGATCGTTTGGAGCTGGAGAAACTTCCACTGAAAATAGGCATGAGAAGATAATAAAAAAATATCGATACACCTGCACCGATACTTTCTGTAAAGTATCGATTCTTATCGATACATCTCTAAAAAGTATCGATACTTTCAGGTATCGCTATCGAAAATTTTTGCACAACATTAAGAAGTTTAACTGCAACACCCTGTATATTATTTTTCGTTTAGATGTAGATTTAAAATAAAAATAAAAAATAATAACGGGGAGTGCGATTTAAAAAAAACTTAAAACTTTATCATAACTTTTTTTGTGACACCCTGTACACAACAAAATATTTATAAGATATGCCTCTTTATAAACCATGCAAAATCTGTATAAAACTTTTTTGCATATCTTCGACAACAACAACGGTATTGGACTTCCTCGCACTAATGAGCCACCCCGTATATCATTTTTTTGCTTAGTTTCACAAAATAATGTAATTTTACAAAATTATTTAGAGATATTTAATGATTATTACCAAACAATACATTTTTCACCATTAGTTTTGTATGTTTACAAAAGAAAGTTAAACCAAAGATGCAATTTTGTAGTAAAATCCCATGTTTTTTTCTTTTCATCTTCACTAAACGCAATGCTGTAATTGATTAAACTGCAGATAAAACTTCCAAGTAAGAAGTTATAATATGCATAGATAAAAGAAACTAGTTTAGATTGGAAAGTGCCCATAATAGTACGAGAGCTAGCAACGTCGGAAAAACTAGTATTTTAAGACGTCTGGCTCTTTGACATATCTTTTACTATGCTCTCTAGAACACCATGCGGCCCGTCTGGCTGCCGGTAAACGTTGCGTTCTCTACTGCGCATTGAAAGATCCTATATTTTTATTAGTCCTTTAAATTTTAGTATTGAATATTAATCGAACATGTCTCCATAGCGCAGTGCGTAGAGTTCGGACCACGAACTGATGATTCAGAGTTCGAATCCGGGTCAGGTCAAAGACTTCTTAATTTTATTTTCGTTTATATTCTGATAGTAAAGTATTAAATATTTGTTTTTTTTAATTTCCAGGATTATTTAATACTTTACTATCAAAATATAAACGAAGATAAAATAAAAAAAGTCTTTGACCTGTCCCGGATTCGAACCCTTGAATCATCGGTTCAAAACATAAGAATATATATATTTCTCAGTTTATTAAATATAAATTTTGACTACAAGGTAGAAAGTAAATCACAATATTTGATAAAACTTATAAGTATACCATTTTTACAGTTAATAAATAATAAAACTATTTCTGACTATGATATTTAAAACTTAGATAGATAGAATATTAAAAAACATACCGGTATCGGGCTTTAATTTAAAAAACATAACATCGGGCTTTTTTCACAGAAAAGGTATTTTTTGATTTATCAACAATCATTGTCAAGTTGACAATCTACAGGGTGTTTTCTAATTAGTCTAAAAAATTGTGGTGTGATTCCTCATGTGTTCTTAAAACAATTTTTATATAACCATTGGGTCTAAAGTACTTCCTTTCTGATCTACAGGGTGTTAAAAATTTAAAAAAAATCGATATTTTGCTTAAAATAAATGGTACACTACTGCTATTTTAAAGAAAATATATTTTTTTCTTGACTGGCCATCCCTTTTCAACAAAATTGATCTTTTGAGTTTTTCTTGTTCATCAAACGGTTGCCGAGAAAAAAATAAATATACTTATTAAGAGCCCGCTTTAAGCCGGTTTGTAACGATTTTTTATTTTTTAGATTAATTAGGAAACACCCTGTATATGCATATCACAGTCAACCAAATAAACTAGTAACCTCTAAAAATTATTTTTCCTACCACTAGCGACATACCGTGTTTTTAGTGAGTACTTAATTATTTTATCAAAATTTCACCATATAAGTTTCCAGGCAATGATTCTGACTTTGACAAGAAAAAAATATGTCTGTTCTTGTTTGCGGTTGTGAAAATTATAAGTTTAAAACAATTATAAGTTTTGGCGGCAAGCCGAGCATTCCAATCTAAACTTGTTTCCTTAATCTATGGTTATATGCGTAGATAAGGCTTTACAGTTTCCGAGGCCCCAATGGTCACTATCCAATTTAGAACACCCTGTATATAATCTACTTACCCGTCAAAACTGTTAGTCTTTCTTCTTTTCGTCTGTAGCGATCCTTCAATGGATTTTCGTCTCTTGATAGGACTAGGGGCTATGGTCCTTAGTCCAGCCAATAAGGCTTGTCTCTTTGCGAACGTCATGATACTGTATGTGTCGCCTTGACTCAAAGTTTTCAAAGCAACGGCCGCTTGGTCCTTTTTGTGCAGCGCCACAAAAGCCGAAGCTTCGGAAAGCCAAGCAATGTAAACGCCACCTTCAAAAACGATAGATATATTAGAATTTGATACCAGATAAAATACCATACAATCGAAAAAAAAACAGCGTCAAAAGCTCTGGGAATGACAATCAATGATAATTTTGGCGAGGCCAAGCCCTAAACGTCGCTTGCTTGGCCTATACTCTTCTTTTAATGGCGCTTACTGCCAATTGGCCTTAAGAAAGTTGTAATTTATATTTAAATTGAGTAAAAATGACTTTTAAATGGTGTAGTTTAAAATTTGAGAAAAACATTTTTTGTTTTTTTCTGTTGACAGATAAACAATGCTTTAAACGTCAGTTGTCAACCAATCGGTAGACAACTGACGTTTAAAGCATTATTTATCTGTCAACTATAATCAACAGCTGTTCGCTAGAAATTGGCTACAGTAATTTATTTATTTGGAATTGTCAGGTGGTCTGCTTTTCAAAATTTCATTATTACCGGCATCGATACGCGCAGACGCGAACAAAAGACAAATACCCCAGAATCTATCTTCCTTGTCATTCTTATTAAACTTTATAAAGAAAGATGATACATTCTGAATTCTAACCTTATATTTGGTAAAAAAAAACTCTAACTTTTGGCCGATTATCCGCACTTACAACGTTAAAATAAGAATTGTAGAATCGATTAATATCAAAATTACATCAATAACTTCAATCACCCATTATGTTTATTGGATTCATATTGTACTTACCGAATGGACTAAACAGTTGCACAATGGTATTCGGAGTCCATTCCTTAGGAAATGTTAGATAGAAAACATGTTCTCTGGATGGATTCACTTAAAGGGAAAAAATAAAATAAAAAATGTAGAATGAAAACAAAAAATTGTGTTATACTTACAATCTGGACCACTGAGATGGGCATACTGATTATCACTCAAATACATCAAGAAAATTCTACAAAATTGGATATTTTAATTAAAATAAAGATATATTTTCACATTAGAACTTACTTATTCAAATAAGGCTTTAGGAATTCCAAATTTGCAAAAATATCATCATTGTGAAAAGAACCTTTTTCAATACCTACAAATATTTAGGTTTAAGCATAGTTCTTAGGTTTTAAATAAAATAAGATACCTACCTAAATATTTCCACAAGCCCAACAAGGCCACTCCTGTAATAAACGAATCATACCCAGCTTCATGTTCTTTAGCATCATTTATATTATAACTCAAACTATTCTCTTCAACCTCTATATAAAAACATTAATAAGTATATACAACATATAAATCAACAAATATTACAATTTACCTATTTTGGGCATTTCAAAAGGTTCCTTTTGCAGTGTTTCCAATAACTGGGCTAATACAGTAGAATTCACCAAATCCTTGAATGATTCACTGCTAGATATATGTTTAGTATCTACGATTCTAAAAAAATGTATCTAGTAACTACATTTTAAGAACTAAATATAAAGTACCTACTTTGGAAATAAAGAACTTGCGCATTCTTTAAAATCATCATAATCTTCAGGTAGAGGTGTTACAAATTTGTGAATAGTGTGTAGGAGATCCAACATTACGTTATGTCCAACAACCAACTTTTCCTAAAACATACGTATATTTTATTGATGATAATAAATTAATAGAAAGCAAAATTTTACCGATTCTATAATCATTCTAATAACTTTACTGAATCCAATATAATCGTTCATTGAATTCTGCATATCTTCGATTTTTTTCTCGTCAATTTCCATTCTTTCAATTTGGCTTTTATATTTTTTAGCAAATAATATTCTGTCCTTTCCAACTACCCTTGTTTCCAGACTTATTTGGTCTTGGAATTTTTCTTTAGCGACTTGATATATCAACAGTCTTAAAAATGCATTACATTTTGGCAATTCCTTCTCATTTTCTTCAGATGCCAAAAAATCTTGTAATTCCTTCCTACAAAGAGTAATTAATATAAAAGTTACTCTATAAAAAACAAGAACATACACTACACTGTCAACAAAGTCTTGATGTTCTGCTGGTATGCTAATACCAGAACTTTTATTAGATGATTCCCTAATCCTCTTTTCAGTTTCCTCTATACTATTTTTGTACATATCTTCTTCAACATTATTTAAATATGATATGCCATCTTTAAAGAGTTTATTAAAATCAAATCCATTCTTAATCAAGAAATCGATGCAGGAAGTTTGACACAGAAACCTTTGATCGGTCACACAATTTCTTACAGGCTTACGGAATATATAGAAATTATAGCTTTTATGTTTGAACACATCTGCAGCTTCATCATATCTACAAATTCACATTTCAAAAGTGCCCTGTAAATTATATTAGATGTGTGTACCTAAAGAAAGTTAAGCCATACTGCACAACCAAAAATTGTCGACAATCCTTTATAACCTTTTCGTAATATTGTTTAGGTGTATCAAATGCATTTATCTTATTCAGAGACGTCTTCAAACCAGTTAATTCGGTGTCAATGCTTACGAATGTACAATTTTTTATTGCTGTTTCAATTTCGGGTAGTGTTGCTTTAAAATCTAAGGAAAAAGAGGCTCTCTGAAATCATCTGAATGGATAATACAAATTATACTTACTTGCTTGTGTAACCTCCATATTAATCTAAATAACAGAAACCCCAACAAAATCAGAACTTTTCTTTCACAAAAATAACTCAGTAGACCATAATTTATTTTAAAAAATCTTCAAATTTGGGCACCAACAAAATTACAATTACCTTTATGATTACAAATACAAATTATAAATAATACCATAGATAAATACAATCCCTTTTTTTTGAGGTTCAAGTTAACGTCTCCTTTCTGCTGCAATGGCTAAACTGGACGGGACCTACTTGTTTACGCGGAATCCGAACCGCGGTCCTCGGCCATATCATGGTCAATGGATGGTCAATGGCCTACCGACTTAGGAAGTGTCTAAATTAACTCTTACTCACGAGATATCCGATCTCATCCGGCCTTGAACCGGCGTGAATGAGCAGTGTGTATCAATAGATTTTACACTTTTCCCTTTTGGACAACAGCACGATGCAAAGTTTCGAACCGGTCACCCGTCCATCCACTAGCATCGCCTTACGTCGCTTAACTTCGGTGTTCTAATGGGAACCGATGTTTCGACGTAGCTGCCGTTGCCACAATCCCTTTTCCAAAACATGTGTTTATTCTCTTCTTTTTAAATAAGTAATTTTCAAGCACCAATTATCATATTTTCAATTTTTTAGCCATATTCCAGAATAAGATCATATTTTCAGGTGGTACTCTATTAACAGGCCGGATAGTAGCTTAGGCCTTTAAATTAATTAAAATAAAAGAAGATACCTGATTTTATTTGACATTTGTCAACTATCATAAATTAAAGGTTAAGTTAATTTTTGGTAAATGCTAGATGTTTGATATTTTCGATGATTTTTCATGTCTAAAGCAAAATAAATTTGCTCAAACTCCTGAGCAACAAATTACAAAGAATAATTTCATTTAATTAGTATTACTTTAATACTACATCATATATTACACGTTATTACGTATCCTTTAAGTATGTCAGTTGATCAGAAACAGATTGAAACTAAGGAACTAACAAATGGAACAGTTAAAGAACAGAAGGTTTCTGGTAATTCAAAGTCAGTATTTATGAAACTATCCAGTTATGTACTAGCCTTACGACCGTGGTCGCTGAGTGCCAGTTTAATGCCTACATTATTGGGGTCAACGATAGCTTATAAGTATCCTGGGGCTACAGACTTCAACTTTTTAACGTTAATTTTTACTGTTTTTACTGTTGTCTCCGTACACGGGGCTGGCAATGTTGTTAATACTTACTTTGATTATGTTAAAGGTATGTATAAAATATATGGAAGTAATTATACAACTCAAACTTTTTGAAATTTTAGGTATTGATAACAGAAAATCAGATGACAGAATTCTAGTGGATCATATTTTATCTAAGGACGAAGTTGTATCTTTGGGAGCCTTCCTTTACCTCTGTGGATGTGTTGGATTTATATTAATGGCAGCATTATCTCCTGCAAAAATGGAACATTTAGCTCTGGTTTATTTTGGAGGACTTTCCTCAAGCTTCCTGTACACTGGCGGAATTGGCTTTAAATATATAGCATTAGGAGATGTTCTAATTTTAATAATATTCGGCCCCATATCAGTTCTGTTTGCTTTCATGGTTCAAACAGGAAGAGTGGAATGGGCAACAATGTATTACGCCATTCCTCTAGCTCTAAACACTGAAGCTATCTTGCACAGTAACAATACAAGAGATTCTGCATCCGATAAGAAAGTTGGCATTGTTACTTTGGCTATTATTATCGGACATACCGCTTCGCATATATTGTATGCATTTCTACTTTTCACTCCATATATCATGTTTATGGTGGCAACTTTAAAATATTCAAAATGGTTTGTCCTGCCTCTTATTACACTTCCCGGTGCTTTCAAAATCGAGAAACAGTTTAGATCGAGCGATATACAGGGCATTCCCAAAAAGACAGCGAGACTTAATTTATATTTTGGAGTATTATATGTTATGGCATGTAGCATGGCTCCGAGCTTACCGTTTATATCACAAAGATAGATTTTCGAGGGCCTATTGTTAGTGTTTATTTTTATTAAATTATTTTTTTGTATTTTAAAGAATTTTATTCAGTTTTAACCTTTGTTATATTTAGTTTTAAACACTACAAGAGGTAAATATATCGATTATTTATAGATAAATATGTCTTGAATTAAATGGTTATGCTAGTTATTTGGAGGTTGAAAATGAATCTTGAGGGCCAGTATTACTTATAGATTAATAATGTTTGATTTTCTGGCAAAACATAAATGTATTTAAATTATATAAATTTATTTTGATATAATACAAACTGCACACATATATGTTGACATAAATCTTATGTATTTTTTTTATATTTTTATAAAACAGACTTATGTTTGACTATAATTATGATGAAATAATTTAGGTATATAACAGATTATCTTCCTGATGAAACTATACATTTAAATTGAAAATACTGTGTTATACGTAATATGTGGATAACAAGCAGTTAGGAAGAATCATTGAACTCATCTTTATAAATATTTATTTAAAACTTTATAATATAAATGTTAATATATTTTATAATTATTTAGTGAATATTATTAAATATAAATTATGTTACAGTATAATTAGTAACTTTTGAGATTATAGGTTAAATTTATGATAGAAATGGAATATAATATACGTATATCATTGTTACTTTATGTCATTCTTCAATTGTATTATGATTTTAGATATATTTTATTGCAAATGATCCTAGAAAATGAGAAGGTTTACTTAATTATATTTAAATATTCAAAAACTAATTTTCTAGTTGATTTTCTACTAAATAAATATAACAGATAGCTTTAAAAAAAGTTGACAATAAGTATACTATATGATCTGACAAAAATATACTTTAGTCTTGAATAAAATCGTCTGCGCAGTAGTCTTGAATGAAATCGGCTGCGCAGTAGTTAAACAAGGGCTTGAAATAAGTGAATAAAGCCATAGTAGCTATTACAATGTAGATTTTATTCAATCACACTGTATATGAACTAGTTTTCTTCAAAAGAAGAACAAACATAATGAATAGAGAAATAGTCTGTCCAAGTAGGTATGAACTTCATTTACACTGTTCAAAGAACGTTTTTTGACAATAAAATCTGAAGTCTGTTACCACAACAATAACCAATACGCTTTGATTTGTAATACGAAAGTTAGTGAGCTTTGTAGATTTTTAGATTTCTCTAATAAAATAGCGACATTTTTAGGACTTTTTACAAAGAGTTTTTTTCTTACAAGTGTGTAATGGTAATAATTGTTTTGAGTTAATTCACAAAACTTGTTGAATTGAACAAAATATTGAATTTATCTTATATAGAAACAACTCTAATGTCAATCACCTATTTCTGTAGTAGTTTTAGAGAAATTGCAATATATGTGACTTTAGTAGATCAGTTTAAAATATATACCATATATGACTGAAATAATCGGCGTCAAGGAGGACTAATGCCGTTTATTTTTCGATCATCTGGTATTTTTCCTGTAGTTTTAGAGCTTGAAGTTTACATATCCAAATAAACAGGGTGTGTACGTATATTTTTAACCAATAGGTATCTCAATAAATATTGTTTTAAGACAAGAAAGTTAAGAAAAAAATAAATTAAAAAAAGTTAAGAAAAAAAATATCAACAAATCTTTTTTGAAATCAGAAAAAAATTTAATTGAACTTGAGAATCAGATATACATTCTATTTAAACCAATGCAAGTGATGTCAAAATTTGACACTCTAAACTTCTTAAACTTTTGTCTAAAGCCAATATTTAGAGACAACTAATGGCTAAAATTTACAACCCTGTACAAGAAACGATTTTGCTCACTGTTTATAACAAATTTTCTACACTTTATAGCTTACAAAAATTCGTATATCTATGGTATATCTACAAACTGTTTATTGTAAAGTTTTATTTATTAATAAAAAGTACAATTCTTTTAATGATTTATGAAATAAAATTGTTAGTATAATTTGTTCATTAAAATACACGTTGCTTAAATTGCTTTTTTGTCATTTTTACTTAAGTATTTTTAAAATAAAATCATCTGCCAGTATATAGACATCTTCGTACTTTATACAATATGATCGAAAAAAAAAACGGCGTCGTCGATGGCTATGAAATGAAGATCGCTGTAATTTACATGCAAAAATTATATGAGGACGCTTTTTTTTTCGATTATACGGTATACTACTGCTACTCTATAGATACTAAACCACTATACAGGGAGGCATGTAAATACCGACCCAAGACTGTGGCTTGCCGATATGGTATAAATAAATAAATGCCTTTATTGTCAAAAAATTTTTCAATTTGTAGACAAAGGTAAACTAAACAAACAAAGTAAACAAACAAGGTACACAAACAAACAAACAAAAGATAATACAAAACATTATACAAATAATATTGTCAGTCTTATTGTTTAAAATAAACATTTATAAATGTTTACAATGTCAAAGAACAAAAAAATAAAAAAACAACATTCAAAAATATTTAGCTAGCTTATAGTAAATATCAATGACCTCTAAATAAATTTATTTCGATGTCATTAGTAAATATAGCAATAGATAGCAAACATTAGACCATTGTTTACAAGATCAAATTCGATTTTCAAAATATAATTCATTTACAGCGTAGAAATAGTGCATTTTTTTCGAGTTCTATAATATTGAACTTTTAACTAACTCTGAGCGTGGGGTAGGTAGATAAAGATCTTGCTCCGCGTTCCTGAGTGGATAAGTGTGAGATGGCCTTTCTTGAGAAGCTGATACATGCTTACGTATTAGGCAAACGGATTCAAATATAAATAAGGAAGGAAGAGTCAATATTTTTAATTTTTTAAAAAAGTCCTGGCAATGAGTTCTGCTGTTTAGTCCCAGTGAATATCGAACAGCTCTCTTCTGGAGCTTGAAAATGCGGTCAAATTGAGTCGCACAACACGTACCCCAGAATGGAAGGGCATACCTGAGGTGCAACTCAAAAAGTGCATAATAAACAGTTCTAGCCACTGACAAGTTAAGCTCCTTTTAGAAACAGATCTTAATGCAAAACAGGCAGAGCTCAATTTTTTCGACAAAGCTTCGATATGTATGTCCCATTGACATATATGAGAATTGTCTACAACAAGCCCTAAGAATTTTACAGATTTTACGATGTCAATTGAGGTGTTGTTAAGTACAAAAGGCTGCAGCGAGTTTTTATACGACCAAGCTTTAGTTTTAGAAATGTTGAGACTCAGGAGGTTCAAGTCGCACCAAGATTTAATAGTGATTAAATCATTTGATATAATCCTATGAAGTGCCGTAACGTCCTTGTTGCTCCAAGTGAAGCTAGTGTCGTCCACAAAAAGACATATTTTGCCACTGATGTTTATGTTAGCAATGTCGTTAATAAAAAGAAGAAACAAAATATAACCACTTATTAACTAAAAAACAGTTTTATTTTAGGAAATTAGGGGAGAACAATGAAATCTACTAGTTTTATATGACAATGCTTTATTATTTCAAGAATCTACAATCTAAATTTCATATAAAAAGGGTTTATTCACTAAAAACTGTTAACCATCAGATTATCTCTTTTTCTCTTGTTGAAAAAAAAGGAAAACTTAATATAATATAGTGTTTCCAAGGTAAAACTTAGAAGGACTTATTTAATTTTTTTCTTACCATCTTACAAATAATTAAAAAAAATTATAAGGCCGTTTCATTATTTGTAGTTTTCAGTAATATCAGTATAAAAAGTAACTTAATTGAAAATTATGGTCTATATTTCAGTAAATATGACAATTTCTGTTCTATCTACAACGATCCTCTTTTGTGCTATTTAAATTTTACCAATAAAAAACACTATGAAATTAGTTACACATATACAGATGAAATAATAATAATCACACTGTATCAAATTCACTCAAGTTCCATATCCGGTACTTGTCAACAATAGATATATACACCTCTAGTATTACTCTATCGTACGATCCGAAAAAAAAAACGGCGTCGTAGTAGGCTTCGTTAATTTCCAAGCCAACTTGACGCCGTTTCTTTTTCAATCGTACGGTACTTTCTGTTAGTTCATATATATTTTTTTGGAAATCCTTATTTCCACACAGTATTTCGTTCTGTAGTACAATGTTCAATAGCTAATTGTACTTTGTATTTGTGAAAATGTTAGTATCTGTGTTTTTTTTTAATATTTTAGCGCCATATTACTATATCGATCGAAAAAAAAATGTAAACGTTGATAAAAAATATAAAATAGACAATTCCCATAGAACACACAATATTCCAAAAATATCGTGCAAAATATAACAGCAGTATTTTTGAAATATTAGGCAATGTAAACAATTAGGGTGGGTCAAAAAAATCGACTATTTTTTGGACTTTATACTCAGAAAAAAAGGTTAGTAAACACCTCAAAAAAATTCTCTCCAAATATGAGCTCTTAATTTTTAAGGTCCTCCGCCTTTTTTTTCAGTTTTCTATTTTTTCCTTATTATTAGAAAGAAAAATTCATATCTCCGTATCTACTGTTTGGAAAAAGTATCTAGTCTCATATATTTGTAGGAAATTGAATTCTCTACAAAACGGTCTCTAAAGCCGCGTCCAAGCTAAGCGAACAAAACGTTCGCGAACATATATAATTAGCACTATATACTCGTAGCAGCAGGTCGTAAACGACGGCACAGCCCCGCGCATCGGTCCCGAGGACTGAGGTGCGGCGAAGAATGCGACAACCAGTTTACTCTATAGATCTAGGATGCGTTTAGGCAATCGCTGTTTTTTCGTGTGCTCGGCTTAATGTGAGTTGAGAAAATAAATATGGATGATAAGGTGAAAATTGCGGCAGCTGCTTTTATTGTATTGGCTGATGCTTGCAAAAAAAAACAAAAAAAGAAACTCTGTAGCAAAACAAAATTGATGCAAAGCTGAGAAAACTACAGTGCAAGCATTTTATTAAATAAATTAACCGGTAAACAGTTTAAGAACTTTTGTCGTTGAAGAATCAATATTTAGCAGGTGGAGGGTCACAGGGTCTTTTGGTAGATTATTCGTTATAGTGTATTTTTAAGACCTGTATTCATTTTCAGCCGATTCTACCAGGTGTTTCTCAAAAGGGGCTCTCCTTTTTTAATTTTTTATTTTTTCAGATAATACAACGAAATTTGGTTTGTTAGTATATGACATAAATCGGGACTGTTTGACGTACTCAATTACCTTCGGTTGCTTCCTGTTTCACCGGAAATGACTACAACTTTGGATTTTTAGATTGTATCCTAAGTACTTCTTTATTTGATAGAAAATGACATTCTGAATAGAATGACATACCATACGTCAATTTTAGACATTTCCAATTAAATAAAAATAGCAATTTAAATTTCAATCTAGAGTGCCAAGACGGAGTTAAAACTATTAATTTGTAATCAAAGAACTTTGGAAACATATATTTGATCTTGTAATTTTTTTTCGTATCCTTTCATGGCCGCTTAAGAGATGCCCAAATCGCATTTTTAATGATAACTCAAATTTTTCAAATGGTACGAAAAAAAGGCTGGCTCAGCATATTTGGAAAAAGCATTTTTTGAGAATAATTTGGTACTACATACTTGGTATTTGGAGTAAACTTGTCGTTACCTTTATTTATGGCCATTTTTTAATTGAAAATGTCAAAAGTTGACATATAATATATCATTCTATTTAGAATGTCATTTTCTATCATATACGGCAAAAAAATATCGAGGGTACCATTTAAATCAAAAGTTGTTGTCATTTCCGGTGAAATAGGTAGTGACCGAAAATAAATGAAAACGTCGATCAATCCTGATTTATGTCCTACACTAACATACCAAATCTCGTTTTTTATCTAAAAAATTAAAAAAGTTATAGAAGTGAACCACTTTTCAGTAACACCCGGTATATTTATTTCTAAAAATGTAATGGTAAAATTTCATTTCCGGTGTCAAACTTCCTATTAAGAAGTAATTTTTAATTTCAGAATCCCATAATAATTCCGATTTTTAATAAAAATAATCATAAAGGTCTTTATTAACAAAAATGAAATTATATGGACGAAGTCTAGCTACATAGCTATTCACACTGAACCCACAATAAAATTAAAATTAAAAAATCTTTTCTTTGTGTAAACAAACTAGTTGTAAATGTTTTTCACGATCCCAGTCAATAACTGCGTCTCCCATTGTAGAATACTCGGTAAAAAATAAAAATCATAGATGGACGCCCGAAATTAAATGAGACCCTTCCAAGTGTCCGCTACAATGTCCGCCGAAATGCACGCCGTTCGCTCCTTTTGATGTACCAACACCCGTCGGAAAAAGAAGGCGCGCGCTCTAGCATAGGCAGATGCACGCTCTGGCGTACAAGCTAGCCGTTCGGCGCCCCGCGCTCCTCGCTCTTTACTAGGCGTAGGCTAACTGTACTTGTTGGCTTTATTATTTATAAATCTACCTATCTCACAATTTTCACTTAATATGTT
Organism: Sitophilus oryzae; assembly: GCF_002938485.1. Taxonomy (NCBI): domain Eukaryota; kingdom Metazoa; phylum Arthropoda; class Insecta; order Coleoptera; family Curculionidae; genus Sitophilus; species Sitophilus oryzae. The sequence goes on from NW_022146846.1 coordinate 491,766, forward strand.
TAATTATATATGTTCGCGAACATTTTGTTAGCTTAGCTTGGACGCGGCTTTACAATTTTTTTGTAAACCTCACCGTTCAGAAAGTTGTTAAAGGTTGAAGTTTGACTATTTTAAGGCAGTTTTCTTTTTTCTTAGGAATTTTATAACTCGTTAACAAAAAATCATTATGAAACGCGTAACTTATGGTTTTGTAGGAAATTCACTGGTTCTAAAAATATGGTTTCTTATGATTGGTCGATTAAATTAACCGTTTAAAAGATATAAATATATATACCGGGTGTTGCAACGTCGAGCGGGACATAGGAAATTCCATGTAAATTTTAATGGGCTCAATTATTGGCTTCCCTAATTATTTTAGAGAATAATTCTATTTAAGTTTATTGAAGAGCACTAAAACCCACATTCAAAAGAATAACTTTAGATATTTTTGATTAGCCCGTTTACGAGTTATCGCCAGATTTCTTTTTAAATATTTCTCCTTTCTTATGGCCCTGTATTTACTTATGAGCACCAGTCAAGGTAAAAGATAACTGTCAAATGAAGTTGTCATTTCAGAAATTTATCTAATTAGTGCTTTATTATTATTATTAAAAACTCATACCTACATCGAAAATATTAGCCATGAATTACACTACCGAAGAAAAAGTATTGATGATTAAATGGTATTATCAAGGAAATAGTTATCAAAAGGTGTCGGACATGTTTGCTGCTCTGCGGTGGGATTTTGTAAGCTCCGTAGCAAGAAATTTCTTGCCTAGCCTATGTTATTTTTACACGATTGATGAGTCACTAGACAGGAAATATGTTTACAGAATGGCACTGCTGTATCCGAATAGACCGATACCTGGAAAATCTACAATCGCAAGGAATATCCAGAGATTTGCGACCAAAAGTACCCTAATAAATAACTGCAGATGTGAAGCAAGGCAGGAACAAAGAGAAGATGCAAGAAATGATACCGACTTGGAAGTTTTATTGTGCGTGGAAGAGAACGATGGAAAGATCAGCACAAGGAAACTTAATGATGAAATAGCAATAGATCACACTACAGCGTTTCGAATTTTGAAACGACATAAATACTATTCCTTCAAATATGGGAGCTTAGGCCCCTAGGGAAAATCAGGAAGTTTGGTACCAAATGGATGGCTGCCCGGCACATAATACCCTGGCTGTTCGGGAATATTTAGACAATAGTTTTAACGGAAACGTTATTGGCCTAAATCATACAGTAAATTGGCCAGCAAGGTCTCCTGATATTTCGCCAAATGATTTCTTTCTCTGGGGCCATTTAAAAAACAGGATATACAAGGATAAAAAATACCCAAATCTAGACGAGTTAAAATAATATGCAATAGAATTTCAGTTTACTAACTAGCGAATGTAAGAAGAGAATTTTATGATCGCCTGGGTTATTGTCTAGCAGTCGATGGAGGAATATTTCAACATCTTCTTAAATCCTAAAGTTCTAACAATTTAATAGTACCTAAATTAATAAGTTATTGAATATTGTAATAATTCTATAATTAACCTTGTAATTGATTACTTTATTTTACTTTAATTCACATTAAATTTTATAAATACATCTTTTCCGATGTAGGAATGAGTTTTCAATAATAATAAAGCACTAAATAGGTAAATTTCTGAAATGACAACTTCATTTGTTATCTTTTACCTTGACCGGTGCTCATAAGTAAATACAGGGCCATAAGAAAGGAGAAATATTTAAAAAGAAATCGGCGATAACTCGTAAACAAACTAATCAAAAATATCTAGTTATTCTTTTGAATGTGGGTTTTAGTGCTCTTCAATAAACCTAAATAGAATTATTCTCTAAAATAATTAGGAAAGCCAATAATTGACCCCATTAAAATTTACATGGGATTTCCTATGTCCCGTCCGACGATGCAACACCCGGTATATAATAATTCAAATAGGATCTATGAATTTTTCTTTCTATTAATAAGGAAAAAATGTAAAAACGGAAAGGCGGAGGACCTTTCTATTAAAATTAAGAGCTCATACTTGGAGATAATTTTTTGAGGTATCTACCAACCTTTTTTTCAGAGTATAAAGTGAAAAAAAAATAATCGATTTTTTTGACCCACCCTAGTAAACAAATATAACAATTATTGTTGTCAAGTAACACTCAACTAACTGTATTGTAACATAAATGTTAAAATTGTTTATTTAAAGATCTTATAACGAAACACAGATATCCTAATGAGAAGAGCTTGCGCTTCGTGTAGTTTTTGTGGTATAAAAAAATAATGTATGGTATTGAAAAATAAAATTTTTGAACATATGGAAAAAGCAAGTTATTGTTTGTTAGGGAAAAAATGCTAAAATAAATTTATTTTGTCGTATTAAACATGAGATCTAAAAGTTATCAGCCTTGATTGTACCATCAATACTTAACCTTGCATTTGTGACATCATGCGTCGCACGTATTTTCACAATAGATTAAAGAAAAAATGGACAGAATCTCGAACTGCGACCGTAATAATAAATGTGTAAAAAATCTTAACCTCCTCGCAATATAAAACCTATATATAAAAGAAAAAACCAAATTTACAAAATAATAGCGATAATAATATTAATATATAATTTAAACAATATTTTGATTGAATTGGAAAATAGGAATTAATAATTTTATATTTAGTCTTAAAACAGGTTCTCAATTCGACGATTTTGATTTTTCTGATTTCCATGTTCTTATCCTTTCTTTTAAATCATCGGCTGAAAAAATATTAAAAGAACAATCGTTACTAGTCTCCTTGAACATTCTTATAACATTTCATTTCAAAATTTATTTTTGGTAGTTTCTTTAATGTAATCTTTATCAGATTTTAATCATTATTATTATTATTAATCAAGACATTTTCAAGAAATTAACAACAAAATCCTTTCATAACTTATTTAGTCCGTCCAAAGAGAGGGTACATGAGAGTGACAATTATTTTCTGTCATTTTAATTCATATGTAAATTAACTGTCATTTTTCCCGCCTGTCAAATTCTTCCGTCACTTTGGACAGACTAATTTCAGCTTTGCAAATGTCATTTTGACGTAAATCCAAAAAATAAAATGAAAATTGTGAAGTTGTCAAAATTAGGTTATAAAATTATACAGGATGTTTCAGAAATAAGTGCAGATATTTTAACTGGTAGTATATTTCGGCCCCAGAAACACTCACTTGTTGAAAATTTAAAATTTTTCTTGACATTTTCTGGGAAATTTAAAAAACTTTTTAGTGCCACTTGTTTATTCAGCGGATATTTCTCTTGTGTACCTAAACCTTGCAGCGTTGCCATCTCTTACGTTATCGTCATTCTACATATTTATATATTTATAAATTCCCAGCAATTTTAAATTTCTTTACAAAAAATAATTATTACTTATAATTTACTATTATTAAAAAGTTAATTTACTATTAGCATTACTAATAGTTCTAGAACAAAAAACACTTGTTATTTTAGCAGTTATAACAATGGCATGTACAAGCAGTACAGTGGAGTGTATTTTAGTTAAGTGTGTATCGAGAACGGGCTCTTTCACAAAAAATAAAATACCCAATTCAAGGACAAAATCTGAAAAAGAAGACTATTTTCAGTATATTTATCCAACAAAAATAGTTCCACATTGAATAATTTTTTATAGGCCCTCAATATTGCTTTAAGTTGGAATAATTTTAAAGTGCCAATTGATGACGTATGAAAAATACGTCCAATCACATTGCAGAACCGTGCTCGTGCGCCAGCCAACAACTGGCAACATTGCGATTTGATTTGACGTGCATGTTGAATAATAAATTTGAGGTTAAATTTCTTGTTTACTCCGTTTGTGAAAGCTTGTAATCAAATTTTAAGTTTTAAATTGTTATTTTTTGATAATTTGTTCCATCATGGTCGTACCATAACCTGGATTCGAAAAGGCCTATCAGGTCATCTGATAACATTCCTAAAGTTGACGCCGAAATGGTTAAATTTTAAATGGGTCAGCATGGTGGCCCGGCGGTGTTGCCGCTTTTCAACATGCCAGGTGTGACGTATTAAAAATAAAGTGCGGTTTTTTATTCTGGGCTTTTTTGTTTTTATTTATTTTCTTAAGAACGACTTCAAGTTTTTCGAAAGTGAGATAGCAGAAAATTCTAGAATTAATTGCTTTATTCAATTATGCGAATTCCAAAATATAGTGAAAGAGCCCACTGTCGCAGTTACATTGATCTGTCATAAGTCTTTTTTTATGTTGTGGGGAAGTTTTTTCTTTTATTTTATGTAATAATAACACCATCTTAAAAATGTAGGTAATGCATCTCTGCCAAATTCTTCTGGTAGTGTGATTTTCTGAATTATTTTTAAGTATATACTTTCTTGACCATGTCGCAATACAGGGCGTCGAATTACCTGAAATCCGGGTAATTGCAAAATAGTTGATGATATCTACCGGCGGTTCTCAAAATGTTGCCATTATTTCTTAAAATTTTCAAAAGTTAAATAACTCGGTTATTTTCAATTTATTTTAAAAACGGCAAAGAGAAAATATGTTTCTTTTGACCAGATCTATCACCCCTTAAAATATCTTCACTTATTTTTGGGACACCCTCTATATGAAATGTGTCATCATAAAATTTAAAACTGTAAGAATAAACAGTTATTACAATAATTGTTTAAAACAAACAATAGATGTATAATAAATCACAACACAAACGAAAAAAAAACGGCGTCAGAGAAGCCTCTGAAATAGTCATGGTTCGTTTCAAAAGTCACTATGATGTCGTTTTTTTTTATCGCACGGTATTTAAGAGTTTGCTTACCTGGTAAAAGCATATCTTCAGTTAGAGGTTGCCTATTAAAGGGATCTGTATTACTATTTAATAAATGTCTCATTATGACAGATCTATCCATAATTTGTCCACTAGGCAATAATACCGGATCGGTCATAAGCGTGTCCATCAGAGGATCTTTAAATTCGTCTGGCGCATCTTCTAACCATTCATCAGATCTTGAAGGAAAATTAAAAAATAATAATTAGCTTATAATGCTGTAAAAAACTCTATAAAAAAACTAAAGCAAGAGTCAATCAAACAAATTCTGTGAGACCCAAGAACAGTTAACCTAATAGGACTGCTCATTCAGCCAAAAGTCTCCGCCAGGTGCATGCGAAAACTACTCGCTTTGTGACGTCATTGTAGCCCTTGTCATGATTATTAGTCCTTATCCGGCAACCAATAATACACACACGTGCATTATTGGTTGCCGAATGCAAAACGTTAATTATTTAGTTTATTTATTTAAACACCTTATATGTATGCAGTATAGAAAATTAACTGTATAAATCGTATTAAATACTCGGATAATGCATTTTTAAGAACAGCAGTTCCCAGCATCACCTTTTGCAAGCATTCTTTTTAGAGTACTTCCATATTTTGCTTTAAAATAATAAACAAAATCGTGGGCACTTAGTATGCACTTTGTCATAATCCACAACTCAAAATGAAAGTATTTATACACTCTATAGCTCTAAAAACTTTAAAGACTACCATCCAAACTACATTCCAAAGCCTACCATGACTTCACTGAATCATCGTTTCTTGTTCACTATTATTAATATCTTAATTATTATAGATATTAATACATGTGGTATTATTGTATTCTGGTATTTCGTCGATTTTAAAATAAAGTAACTGTTTCTATCTTATTTTTTTGTCAGAATGGGCCTAATCAAGAGGGTTACTGATACTGTATTGTAAAAATAAGGTAATTAAGGGCTGATTTTTTGGTATTTATTTTAATTTTCCTAATATCTTTGGTTTGAAAGAAGATATCAAGATGCAGTTTTCGCTGACTGTTTAAGCTTTTACTACTCTTTACTATCAACTAAAATAACACATACTACCGTATTCACATTTAAAATTGACAAAATAATTAACTCAAAATTTCTCAGCTGTTATTTTTATAAGTTTACCATAGGCAACTAATAATACACACTATCATGACAAGGCCACGAAGGCTTTAACAAGGGCTACAATGACGTCACAACTGTCAGCTGAAGCGCGGGAAGAGGCGAACGTACGTCTTATGAGGATGAGCAATCCTATTAGTTTACCGTTCTTGAGTGAGACCACTTGACTTCCGGTTGATTTTTAATTATACCATACTATCGAAAAAAAACAGCGTCAAGATTTTCATTTTTATTTCGATTTTTTCCAAATAATTTCTGAAGTAACATAAATATTTGAATAAAAATTAGCGTCTGGGAATTTTTGACATGAGAAATTTGATTTTGATGTCAATATGACTCCTACTAGTAGAGGGCGTCACCTACAATTTTTTTAACTGGTTTGAAGAGTAATAACTTTTCGTCCGTACCTGTATAAAACTACTGAGTAAAAAAATATACGTTTAAGACGTTTTTTACGTACAAAAGGTGTCTTGATAAAAATTTTCATTCAAATATTGATGTTACTTCGGAAATTATTTGGAAAAAATCGAAATAAAAATGAAACTTCTACACCCTGTATCTCAAATCCTAAGCATTTTAGGACATACATTTATACAAACTTTAGTACTTATTTTTATCTGCAGAATATGCTGCCAATGTTTGCGGAATACAGTTTGGACCATCCTGTATACATTGAAAAGGATGGGAGACAAGATGCATCCCTGACGCACGTGAAAAAAGCTTAGCGACCTCAAAAAATTCAAGTCTCACAAAACAGAAAAAAAAAGTGTCTGAAAATGGCCACCCCGACGTCTTTATTGTATAAAAATAAAAAGAAGTATTTTTAACTCCTCCTTAGTAGGTTTATCCAATTTATTGACATAAGTTATACATACCTCTGGTTATTTTCTAAAATTCTATATGCTTTTTCCGCCAATTCCCTGAATTGTTCGACTTCGACCAACGTCTTAATTCCGACTCTTTCCATAAGAGAAGCTGCATCACCAAAAAGTTGTTTGCTGAAGGATCTCTGAAGAAAATAAATATTTAAAAAAAACATGTTCAAACGTTTCTCGACAGATGTCAGTAATTTACCTCATCGCCGGCAAGAGCCTCAGCAAAACTATCACAGTCTAAATGCAAGTAAATGTCAATTAATTGACTTAGGAGTCTTCTAGGTTCCCAGCCGTATTTATCCGGATTTTCAACCTAAATAAATAAAATATATGGAAAAAAATATATAATGTCATAATATCTTTTACATAATGACATAATTGACAAAAAACAAACAAACAGAAAAACTCGCCTTTTTGTGCTGGCTAATTAAGTGACAATAATGACTGAGGATATTTTTCAGGAACCGTGTTCCATAATTATAATTTCAGACAAAACATAGAAAAAACAAACAAAACACCATAACCAAGAAGGTAAGAAACGAAATACAGCCTTAAGCTTCATTCAGAACCTCGCAATTAGTGGAATAGATTAGTGGTTTCAATTACACTAAATACTTTTTAGTTTACAATCATTCACAATGTCCAAAAAACGCAATTAAAATAAAATATCCTAGCAACAGCTTATCAGTTGTGTCCACAGAAAATGTCTAATATTTATCTTGTAAAACAATAAACTTTTGATTTCTAACCACAATTTCTCTTGACAGATGATAATCAAAGGTCAAAATGACATTCCTCGCAAATTTTGAAGTATAATTAGTGGAAAAGTTAAAAGTTTGTTAATAATGAATTTATTGCCCACAACCGAAGAATCCTATTTCTTCAGCTAATGGTAAACTGCTGATGGACACATTCCATCCAGTTCGAAAAGACCCACTCCAGGAAAGTTTTCTCGTTATAATTCGGTTTTAATATATTCTTTTGATGATAATAACGTTATTTAATAATGAATTTATTCCCCACAACCGAAGAATCCTACTTCTTCAGCTAATGGTAAACTGCTGATGGACACATACCATCCAGTTCGAAAGGACTCAGTCCAGGAAAGTGTTCTCGTTATAATGCGGTTTTAATATATTCTTTTCATGATAATAATGTTATTTAATAATGAATTTATTCCCCACAACCGAAGGATCCTACTTCTTCAGCTAATGGTAAACTGCTGATGGACACACACCATCCAGTTCGAAAGGACTCAGTCCAGGAAAGTTTTCTCGTTATAATGCTGTTTTAATATATTCTTTTCATGATAATAATGTTATTTAATAATGAATTTATTCCCCACAACCGAAGAATCCTACTTCTTCAGCTAATGGTAAACTGCTGATGGACACACGCCATCCAGTTCGAAAGGACTCAGTACAGGAAAGTTTTCTCGTTATAATGCTGTTTTAATGTATTCTTTTCATGATAATAATGTTATTTAATAATGAATTTCTTCCCCACAACCGAAGAATCCTACTTCTTCAGCTAATGGTAAACTGCTGATGGACACATGCCATCCAGTTCGAAAGGACTCAGTCCAGGGTTTTCTCGTTATAATGCGGTTTTAATATATTCTATTGATGATAATAATGTTATTTAATAATGCATTTATACCCCACAACCGAAGAATCCTACTTCTTCAGCTAATGGTAAACTGCTGATGGACACACACCATCCAGTTCGAAAGGACTCAGTCCAGGAAAGTTTTCTCGTTATAATGCTGTTTTAATATATTCTTTTCATGATAATAATGTTATTTAATAATGAATTTATTCCCCACAACCGAAGAATCCTACTTCTTCAGCTAATGGTAAACTGCTGATGGACACACGCCATCCAGTTCGAAAGGACTCAGTCCAGGAAAGTTTTCTCGTTATAATGCTGTTTTAATGTATTCTTTTCATGATAATAATGTTATTTAATAATGAATTTCTTCCCCACAACCAAAGAATCCTACTTCTTCAGCTAATGGTAAACTGCTGATGGACACATGCCATCCAGTTCGAAAGGACTCAGTCCAGGGTTTTCTCGTTATAATGCGGTTTTAATATATTCTATTGATGATAATAATGTTATTTAATAATGCATTTATACCCCACAACCGAAGAATCTTACTTCTTCAGCTAATGGTAAACTGCTGATGGACACATACCATCCAGTTCAAAAGGACTCAGTCCAGGAAAGTTTTCTCGTTATAATGCGGTTTTAATATATTCTTTTGATGATAATAATGTTATTTAATAATGCATTTATACCCCACAACCGAAGAATCTTACTTCTTCAGCTAATGGTAAACTGCTGATGGACACATACCATCCAGTTCGAAAGGACTCAGTCCAGGAAAGTTTTCTCGTTATAATGCGGTTTTAATATATTCTTTTGATGATAATAATGTTATTTAATAATGAATTTATTCCCCACAACCGAAGAATCCTACTTCTTCAGCTAATGGTAAACTGCTGATGGACACATGCCATCCAGTTCGAAAGGACTCAGTCCAGGAAAGTTTTCTCGTTATAATGCGGTTTTAATATATTCTTTTGATGATAATAATGTTATTTAATAATGCATTTATACCCCACAACCGAAGAATCTTACTTCTTCAGCTAATGGTAAACTGCTGATGGACACATACCATCCAGTTCGAAAGGACTCAGTCCAGGAAAGTTTTCTCGTTATAATGCGGTTTTAATATATTCTTTTGATGATAATAATGTTATTTAATAATGAATTTATTCCCCACAACCGAAGAATCCTACTTCTTCAGCTAATGGTAAACTGCTGATGGACACATGCCATCCAGTTCGAAAGGACTCAGTCCAGGAAAGTTTTCTCGTTATAATGCGGTTTTAATATATTCTTTTCGTGATAATTGAAAATTCCTACCACTAATCTTGACGTTCTGAAAGCATTACATTCAAATTATAGGAACAAACTTCTACGCTAATTGAAACCACTAATTGCGAGGCTCTGAATAAAGCTTTAGTTTTAACATTTGTCAAACAAATGTCATTGTCAAAATCTTCAGTAATAGACTACAGTAATGCCTAGAACTAAATTTTTTTTCTTCGATAATATTGATGATGTTGAAAATTATTTTTACCATATTATAAAATAAGACTAGAAAGAATAAATGTACCTTTAAATCCTTGTATTTCTTTCCGCACAACTGTTGAAGATTAAAGTTGAGCATCGACGCCAATCTGCCCACCAATTCCGGTCTTAAAAATGGCTCCTTAATGTCAACTGTCAAATAGTGGAACATGTCCACCGTTTCCCGCGCTAACGTCAGGTACGACTTGCATTGTCGTTCATCGGCGCTGAGCTGACGCATACGACTTTGTTGCTGGTCTGTGGGCAGTTTGGACCTAAAAGAACAATAATCAATTTTACTTTGTTTTTCAAAATTAAAATCTGCTCTTTCATTTAACTCCAGACGCAAAAAAAAACAATAAGAGAAAAAGCTTAGAAAAGAAAATAGTCCGTATAAAGGTCGACTCTCACTATACCTTCCGTTTCCATTCCATATCCGTTCCGTATTTTTTATTGTATTGACGCTACACGTAAGCTTCCGTTCCGTATCAGTTCCATAGTTTTTACTGTACAGGTACTTGGCTGTGATATGTCTGACGTTACTTCAACATAGCTGTCTAATTAGTACAACTTTAACAACTAGTTATCATTTTGTGTTAGTTAAAACAAAAAAATTTCTCAGAAATTTGCCAAAAATGCAAACTTATCCTACATCAGAGAGAACTGATACGATTCTATTAGTTGGTGAATGCAGTGTGCATTCACCAATTAATAGAATACCTAAATGCTCCTGATTTTATCAAGTCTGGTTTTATTTTATGGGGATATGTTAAAGACAGCGTTTACAAAACTCGACCAACTATTGTCGACAACATGAGAGCTACTTTGTAGCTGCTTTTCGAGGTAGAACTCCACATATACCTTTTAAAATGAAAAGATCCTTTTGAAAAGACAATTCAGTTAACAGGAAAGGAAGCATTTTGAGCATTTGATTTCATCTAGCTAATTTTTGTCATAATTTTATTATAGGTTTATATCTGAATTTAATTTTGTAATAATTAACATATGTTTTAAACGTGTGTCTTTTTATTACCGTTGAGTATTTTACTCTACAATCTTTAATTTTTGTTAAATTAACAAAAGGTATATCACACAGCCAACTAGATTTTTTCAAATAATAAAGATCTACTGACGCAAAATCATAAAAATTAAAATATCTAGGAAAATCTTTGTCTGAGGGGTAGGCAACCTTAATAATAATTTCAAGATATATAAATTCCCCATTGAACACCGGAAAAATATACTGGGTGTTCCATTTAAAATAAAGGAGTAACTTGCTTTTAAACGTGACTAATGTTCCATATTAATTTTGTCTCACCCTGTATAACTTTTCTGACCAAATTTCAATTTGGTTTAACATACAATGGTTACTGTAATTAAATATCAGGCTATACAAGGTCAACAAAAATTTAGGTAGCTGTTATCGAAATTTAAAATTTACTCTTCATTTTCACAAAATGTGAAATATGTCAAAATCCTTAGATTTTAGGTATATGCTTCTTTAATAAAACTCACCTTTATTTTTTTCCTAGAATCCGAAAATCAATTAATATATAGGGTGTTGTATTAGAAAAAGCATAACTTTGATGTGTAACTTTTTTTGGGGACACCCTGTATAATTCTATATATTTTTATAAAATGCTTTCAGTCAGCCTACATGTGCTGCCAAAATTTCATTTCGATATAAACTACTGTTCTCCTTGGAGCTTCCGCGGCGTATGAGAGGCGCCACCCTGTACAATTTATATCATTACGAAATATTTATTTTAAAAATTTGTATCTTTTGAAAAAGGTAATAGATTTAATATCGCCGGTAATTATATAATTAAGCCCCGGACGGGCGAACTAAGAATGAAATAGACTTCATCATTACCGATAAAAGGCATATAGTTAAAGACCTGACGGTGTTGAATAAACTAACCACAGGAAGCGACCATCGACTAGTGCGAGCCAGAATTGAACTTAACACAGGAAAAGAACGCCTTAAAATGATTAAAAAGGCTGGTAGTAGATCATGGACAAAGCCGGCAGATTTAGAAGGTTTCCAGCGCTGTATCACAGAACAGCTACAGGATTACACGCAGGAGAACAGTATTGACGGTTTAAACGAAAACATCACAAATGCGTTGTTAGAGAGTCAAAACAGGTACTGCCCCAAGACACAAAGAGAAGAAAAACTCAGTAAATTTACCAAGAGACTTATGGATAAAAGACGGGCCATGAGAAGTGAACAGCTGACTACTGTCGACGAATTAAGAGATATAAACAAACATATATCAAAGGCCATTAGGCGCGACCTCCGAACATTTAATCAAAACGAGATTCGACGGACAATAGAAAATAATAAAAGCATGAAAGTGCTACGAAAGAGTCTTCAAAGCGGAACAGCTGGAATAACAAAAATCAGAGACCATCAGGGATATATCACGACCAACAGGGAGGAGATCTTAAAGATAGTTGAGGACTTTTATAGACTGCTGTACCGAAGTCGGGGGGAAGGGACACAGGATTCAGAAGTCGAACCAGAGATATTGACATGGACAAAGGGCATCGTAAATCAAGGGTCAGAAACACTACCAGATATCACACTTGAAGAAATGGAACTAGCCTTAAGGAACACCAAGAATAATAAATCTCCCGGCGAGGATTGTGTGGTCGCAGATGCAATTAAGATTGGTGGTGAATGTTTGCTTCAGAAGATTGTGGATCTTTTCAACCTTTGCCTTTTTGATGGTACTCTGCCTGGGAAGTGGTACAATGCTGTAGTAATACTACTTCACAAAAAGGGGGACATAGCAGATCTAGAAAACTATAGACCGATAAGTCTGCTTAGCCACCTTTATAAACTGTTTACGAGGATAATAACAACACGACTCGAGAAGAAATTGGATTTTTACCAACCGATAGAGCAAGCGGGTTTCCGTGCAGGGTTCGGAACCAATGACCATCTCCAGAGTATTAAAATTATAATAGAAAAATCCATTGAATACAACAGGCCGCTTGTACTTGCTTTTGTCGATTTCCAGAAAGCTTTCGATACAGTAGAAATGGATGCAGTGATAAGGTCCTTGCAAGAATGTCGGGTGGACTATAGATACACAAGGCTTATTTACAATATCTATAAAAACGCCTCGATGACGGTAAAACTACACGAGAACACTAAAACCATACCGATAGGCAGGGGCGTTCGTCAAGGAGATACTATATCACCGAAATTATTTACCGCCGTTTTGGAGAGTGCCTTTAAAAAACTCGACTGGGAGGGGAAGGGACTGATGATTGATGGCAAGAACCTCACAAATTTGCGTTTTGCTGATGACATTGTTTTATTATCCGACAACCTAAGGGATACTGAAGTGATGCTCCGAGAATTGCGGGAGGTGTGTATCGGGGTTGGTCTGAAGATCAACTTCTCAAAAACCAAATTCATGACCAACCTGGTTCCCAGTGGAAATATTGTTGTGGGTGACAGTGAGGTGGAGCTTGTGGATAGGTATAACTACCTGGGACACGAGATACAGATCACAAGAGACAATCAGACATGCGAACTGAAGAGACGTATAACCCTGTCTTGGGCCGCCTATGGAAAGTTAAAAGATGTGTTTAAGGGCGACCAGCCAATCTGCCTAAAACGAAAGGTTTTCAACCAATGTGTACTACCGGTTATGACGTATGGAGCTGAGACCTTGACACTGACCATCGCATCTGCTAAGAGGCTCAGAGTGGCACAGCGACGAATGGAAAGATCAATGCTTGGAGTGTCTTTGCGGGATCATATAAGCAACGAGGATATACGTGCGAGAACAGGCGTCATCGACGTTGTGTCACGAATCGCTACACTCAAGTGGAAGTGGGCTGGACATGTGGCTCGAGTGACCGATGGTAGGTGGACCAAACACTGCTCGAATGGAGACCGAGAGCTGACAAAAGAAACCAGGGAAGACCACCAACACGATGGACTGACGACATAAAAAGGATCACCAATAACTGGATCCAGAGCGCACAAAATAGGCAACAGTGGGCGCAAATGGGGGAGGCCTATGTCCAGCAGTGGACGCAAAGGGCTGGCTGATGATGATGATGAATAGATTTAATTAAGAGGCGAAGGAATAAATAAATATCAGCAACATTTTAACAGAACTGGTACAAATGTAAGAACTTGACAAAGCTTTTACGGATATGCTTCAGTCCATCCGTCAAAAAAATGTATGGAGGGAAAGGATATGGAACGGATGGGAAACGGAACGGATAGTGTACATTGTCCTATTCATTTACATGATATAATATTTTATGTAAACGGAAGGGAGCTGATACGGAAGGTATAGTGAGAATCAACCTTAATGAAGTGCAATAATAATAACTGAAAGGTAAAATCAATTCTTAAATTTTTATCAATCATTTTGTGGAATATTTTATAGATTTTTCGACACTTACCATTTCTCATCGTCTGCAATCAAATCCTGAATTTCGTGTATTCTCTTCAACGATTCCAAAGATTCGTCCAACAGGAACGTTGTGTCGTTCATCAACATATTTACAAATTTAACAAAGTGATTGCCGTTCTTCGATTCGTTCACGACGGTTTGCCTGTGAATGGGGGATCCCCACATTCCTTTTGAAAATAAATAAAAAATAAGTAAAAAACATACCACAAATAAAATAGAATATATTATATTACCTTTAATAATTAGACTGATGTGATATCTTATCGAAAATTTATCATAGAATTCTGAACTTGAGCCTGTAGTTTCAACCTGAAATTTTGAAAAATTCAAATATAGTTCTTCTGGCGTAAGTTTTTCTGGTTGCAACATTTAACATCGCGTATAGCAAGGCTTTTCCTCAAGCTTACACAATATAGATATTTTTTGAAAACTGATTTTTTTAAAGTGATTTTTTTTAAACTGATTATTTTTTCAGAAATACTAATATTTTTGAAAAACTCTGTATATTCAATCTAGAACTCTAAACATTTTATGTGTATTCAACTTAAAGCAGAACCTGGAAGACTCCATCCATAACCTGCAATGGGAATCCTCTAATGCTGGAAGTACACACTCGCCGAGGCGACCCGAAACGTGACAAAAAAGGACCAACCAATAATGGTGACCTAACCTAACCAATAACAATGTACAAATCGTTAATTTTTTGTGGCGCCTCGAGTCGCCTCGCCGAGTGTGTACTTGCACCATAACGGTCTAAGATACTCAAAGAAGTTTCTCAAGACGTCGACCGAGAAAAATCAAAGACTTTCCTTGATTTAAGTAAGAACAATCTGTCTCCTCAATGAACAGCTCAGTAGATTCAACCTAAGAAACAACGGAGAATACAGATTCTGTGGGGAAAATGGGGAAAAACCAGAACACCTCATCACTGAGTGCGCCGAGACGACAACCATTTGTGCTATAAACTTTTGTACAAATCATATCGGTGATGGAAAACTAACCTCTGTGAAACCGGCACTGGCTTTTGACAAAGCCCTGAGACTGTATGATGAGTTATAACTCAAGGAAAGGGGACATAAAAAATCTATAAGATCTCCCATACAATCTACACCTTATATTTTTTGACTTTCTTCAATATTTTGTCACCTATATCCAGTTTTTGCTCATCTATAGAAAGTTTTTGTTGTGACATGACATATGTCAAAAATATGTTTTTTGTTATGCTGAAGAAATTCCGCATATTTATACTCTTTTTAAAAACTCCATTATCAAAAATTCCCATTTGTGTTTTGGCATATGATAACAGACGCACTACTGCATGAAGACTTAAAAATTCCGTACGTCAAAGAAGTCATACAAACTCAGAGCAAAAGACATTTCAAGACTACATGACCACACTAATACCTTACTTCAGCCCCTACTTGAACCAAAACCAAAGGAAGCCATCTCAGGAAAGAGATGGAAAGGCGGTTCCAAAAAGTACTGCCTCATCGTCACCTTAGACATCAAAAACGCGTTCAACTCAGCCCGCTAGGATCGCATTTTGGAGGCTCTCGAGCACATGGGTGTACCCTACTACCTACGAAGGATGGTCAGATCATATTTCAGCGATCGACTTCTGCTTTACGAGACGGAGCAGGGAACAGCGGTGCATGGGGTCACGGGAGGGGTACCTCAGGGCTCTGTCCTGGGGCCACTCTTGTGGAATGTTATGTACGACGGTCTGCTTCACCTTGAATTACCGGCCAACACAACACTCGTGACTTTCGCGGACGACGTGGCGGTTGTCCTTGTGGCGAAATACTTGGAGGAGCTGGAAGCTGTATTCTCCATCACCATCAGGAGGATAAGACAGTGGATGCAATCGGCAGACCTGTCGCTGGCGGAGCATAAAACTGAAGCACTCCTAGTGAGTAGCCGGAAGAAAATGGAGACCATCACCATCAGAGTAGGCGACCATGATATCAAGTCGCAACCCCATATCCGGTACCTTGGAGTGGTCTTGGATGAGAGGCTCAACTACAAGGAGCATATCTCCAGCGTCAGCAAGAAGGCGGGAGCAGTTCAGGACGCACTCTCACGGATTATGCCCAATATCGGAGGCCCCAGGCAATCCCGGAGACGATTACTTGCAACAGTATACTCTGTTTTTTTTCTCAGGTAAGATTTCGACAGACGATGACAGAAGAAAAGCAGATGACGTCCCATACCAATCTATTTATTTTAATAAAAAAAGTTTCTAATAATTTTTAAGTTAACTATGGATGGGTTTAAATATAAATTCGTCATGCGTCGTCACTTGTTGTTTTTAATCAGTTTTATTGGTTTATTTCAAAAATGACAGATCGTATTTCAATTTTATTGGTTTGACGGAACGATGAACGACAAACGGACGCCGATGCGTATGAACTCGCCTTTAGGTTTTTGACGTTTGTCAAAGTCTTGCCAAATTATAGGTTATAATTTTGTGACAACTTTTGTCAAATACCCTGCGTTTTGGAAGATAATGCATTTTGATTCGTGTTATTAGGTGTGTTTCGTGTCTTTTGCAGTCAAGTGGAGGAAAAATCGAGTGAAAATTAACTGTAGAACCCAGAGCACAGTTTATGGTTAATAGTCGCTGCCCAGACAGAAAGTCTTATACAGATACACCAATAAAGTTACTATCAATAAAGTTCGTATACCATCTCGTCGTAGATAAGTGCATCTCGAATATGGTAGAAGGACTATACTAAACCCATACTAAAAACTGGAGTAGCTGTAAAATATCGACATCACACGATAGGTAAATAATGGATTTTAGTACTGCAGAAAAATAATGTCAAAAGGTACTGGTTTAAAAAATTAAGATTAAAGTTAATTAATCAACCTGTGAGGTATAAAATTTGGTAAGTGTTATTAATAAAATAGTTTGTTTTATTTATGTTGTTTTATTTATTCCTGCGGAATATTACAAATTTGTATTTGTACATAAGTTATATTGATAAATATAATCATAAATGCGGGAAGTTTCATAAAGCTTGAAAGTAAGAAATAGTTTTTATATTCTTTGGTATGTGGTCTCTTGTTTTTGTTTGTTTTGTATTAACACAAACCGTTTTTTATTAAATAAAATAACTTGATTTCATTTTTTCAGTTTTATACAGTTTTTTTCACAATATTTTGAAGTTACTTGTCAATCAAATTTTAAATACATATATTAATTTCGTGCTATGCGTTCCAGTTGTACCAACTTATTTCTTTGTAAAATAAAATAAACTACTTTGAAATTAAAATGACAGACACGTCTATCACTGTCAAGGATCTTCTCGTTGGATAGACTATAGTTACCTCCGTCCTGCTATACGGAGCACCGGTGTGGTCAGAATCGCTGGAACTAAAAACATATCGCAGGACAATGACATCAGTCCACCGACTCTCTGCGATCACAGTGGCGTCAACATACCGAACGGTATCACAGGATGCAGTGAGTGTAGTGGCATCATGCCTGCCTATCGACATCTTGGCGGGAGAACGCCAGCGACAACACCGTAAGAAGAAAGCCGAGCAGCGACAGGTCTTCTGTGAAGAAGAGAGGCCTGAAAGTCATCGTCTCTGGCAAGTGAGATGGGACAGCTCGACGAAAGGTCGGTGGACACATCGACTAATCCCGGATGTCACCAAATGGATCACCCGTGTGCACGGGGAGATTGGATTCTACATCACCCAACTCTTGACTGGACATGGATGCTTTCGAGCATACTTGCACAGATTCAAGAGAAGTGACTCCCCGAACTGTCACCATTGCCGCGTGGTGACCGAAGATGCGGAGCACGTGTTCTTCCGATGCCCTCTATACGAGGAGATAAGGACGGAACTCGAGAGAAATCTAGGCTTGTCCATCAGCCCAGAAAATATAGTGGACTGCATGCTGAAGAGTCAATCGGCATGGAACAAGGTAGCAGAGTATGCTGAAACCATACTCAAGGATCTTCGCACCACCTACGAAGAATAGACAGCAGTAACACCAAATAAGAACGCCCCGGCGAAGTAGTATTTACAAAAAGTGCCGCCGGGGAAAGAACGTTCCTGGAGAGAGGACAGATATTTGAACCAGTACCTAGAAGAAGACTTAAAAGACAATGGCCATCTGATTTGAAAGAATATTAAGAAGGATTTCTCTCTAGAGAAGACTTCATCACATTAACTGGAGTGTCATTGCGCTCAACATCAAATTAGCCCATAGACTTTCTTTGTAATTATTCTGATTGCTAATAAATCATAAAAGATTGTTTGGCACACTCTGTATAGCGAAAACACAAAAAAAACAGTAAAAGACAGTAACGTAAAATAATGACATTTAGTTATCATTATTTATATCATCGAAAATAATAGTTATTGACAGTACAAGTGTGTTTATGAACATGATTACAACAACGAGTGTGAACGATTAGAACGACAAAGTCGTAGACCGAGTCGTTCTAATCACACGAGTGTTGTAATCATGTTTAAACGCACGTGTTATGTACAACGTTTTATCTACAACCGAAAAATATGAAAATGCTGTTTTAATTTTCGTTTATTAGTCGTCCACCTTTAATACCTTTAACTATGACATTTGTCACATTTTTTTCTGAAAAGTCAGTTTGCCCTGTCAAGTAAACGCGAGCACTTTTTGGCCAGAAAAATCATTTTAAAAATTACGATGAGCGATTCCGAAAGTCTCTCTTCAGATGTAGAAGTTGCAGTAGTACGTGCCACGGAATCATTATTGCCGGAAAAGTTAATATATTTAGATGTTCATAGTTGTTTTTCATTATTATAAAAACTAGTTGTGTTATAGATTCATAACACCACTAGTTGTGTTATGAATCTCATAACGTAACTGAAATACTAAAAAAATAGTGATGTAAAAACGTTATAACTAAACGGTTGTAGATAAATATTTTTACATATAAAAAAATCTACTTACGTCTGTGTAAAACTTCATTAGAGAACTTGGCAACGCCGTTCTGGATATGTGATGTAACATGAGCCTATTGTAGAGGGGTTCGCATCTGGGCTGAATGCTCGGAATTATGGCGAAAAGCACTTCAATCAACTTGGCAACGAGGTAAGGATTCTTGATCATGTTCGATGAGCAAATAGTCACTAGGAGCCACGTAATCATGGGATCCTCGGTGTTATCCGTTATAACACTTGGAAAATATCTGAAAATTGAATTTTAATTATATAATTTAAGAGTCCATTTCACTAGTCCGAAAAAGTAGCAAAATAAGCGTTCGGCATTTAACAGTTTATCTAAAACTGGCTAGGTATTTTTATTCAAATGAAGAAGGAAATTAAAGATAAAGGATTATACTATATCCGTATTGTAGCACATTTTTAGACAACTTCTTTATTTTTAAGATTTTGTTGGTCCAACATCAACAAAATATTCCTTATGTTTAGACTAAATTTTCTCGAAAATAAAGACATAATTTAAAATTCCGTTACAATACGGAAATAGATTGAAGTTTTGTGAATACAGTGATATATAATTTATATGGTTTTGTAACAAATTGTTCGCTATTTTATGGCAAATGCTGAAGCTCTGCAAACCTTAATCAAGTCTTAATCAAAGCACGTGTGTTTGGAATTTTGATTGTGGCTTAACACGACAGAATCGGGCTAGGCCTTAGGCAGATTTCTGAAATATAATATATATTTCCTTCGGCTACACACCCGCTTTACCCGACCCCTAAGCGCGACCCGAACATGACAGCGTAATAGACTTTTAAGGCAGAGTTCTTTTCTTCAAGACAAAAACTTCATTAGATAATAAATTTTCTTTTATATTTTACATAGATTTTAGTAATGTGTGGTTATTGATTGAAAAAGTATTTTTCACATACTAAATAAAGCTTTAGGAACCGAATATTTTAGCTATACCGATAGAACAAATTCACTTAAAATTGAAGAAAAAATAGTAAGTTACAAATGAAGGGTCCAGGGGAAAATCTCGATAAGCGCCAATTTCTTAATTTTAGGATTTTACAATATTATAGTAGGTCTAACTGGTCCCTACAAAATATATAAACTCTGCAGGACAATAAGTTGTTAGCTCAAACTACATAGAGAAAAGGATATATGACAATGATAATTGTTAATTCAAAATTCAAAGTAGCTGTATACATTTTTATTAAGTAAATTTCAAGACTTACTGTAAGGCAAACAACAAGAATTCGGCTATGTCCTCCACGTACCACTCTGGCATTGCGTAGAACGCCGGTGTCTGAGGTGGGGGCAGTGGCAGTTCGGGAATAGGCTGTCCTGGCGCGGCACCCGTCATTAAACTTAACAGGTACTCGGTGACAGAGGTATAGAAAATTAGAGAACGGCGCATCAGGTTCTTGTCTAGGAGACCAGCGTCTGCGCAGGCCTTGGATCTGAAAAATAAGAAATTGACAAGTTAGAGCCGATTCACACCACTATAAAGCCCCATCTAAACATCACATGTAAAAAAACAATATTTATTTTTATTTATTATTTATTAAGTATTAGCTTATTAATTAACTATCACAACACAATTCTCTTAAACCAAAAACTCGTAATACAAAACTAAACTGTCAAAACGAATGACAATGTTAGGAAATAAATAAATAAACGTGCCAACTTGACTTTATTTACAGCAGAGCTACCACCCTAGTCCCCAGCGGGAAGTTTAAATTCTAGTTAGTCAGACCGGCGCCGAATATGTCCATGATTGGCAACAATGAATTTAAAAATCGTGCCCTCGATTACGTAACTATAAATTTAATTGGTGTCGCTATATATTTTTGAAATTAGGTTTTATCTACCGGATGTGGAGGTTTCCATTTAAAAAAAATCATGATGGCGTCCTATCCGTCAAATTTAGACGACACTAAAGACGTTTTAAACAATTTTAGCTTGTAAATCGACATCATCGCGCAGTATTACAAATGAAATATTTTTTTTAAATTGAGTGAGTCACTTAAAATAATGTACATATATCCGAACTTACTTATTTAATTTTTTCAATTGCTGTTTCCATCTCTTGATGAACTGTTTGTTCCTGCTGGCGAACGGCGTGTTCTTCCATTGCGCCTCGGCAGCTATCGTCTCGTCCAGAAGCCTCTGTAAGTCTTTGATGGCCCTTAACCTACGTTGATATTTTTGTAAAGCGGGTAAAAGGGACAAGTGGTGGCAGTGTAACGTTAGAAACCAGCAAATGGTCGAGAAGTTAGGAGTTGGAAATTCGTAAGTTTTACCTAAAAATAAAATAGAAGTATTAAATATAATTGATTAATTAATTATATTAACTGATTAATCAACTAATTAATTAAATTTAATCAAGTTAATTAAATTTAATTAATTAATTAGGTTAATTTATTTAATTAATTAATTAATTTAATTAATTAATCAAGTTAATTTACTTAATTAATTAAGTTAATTTAATTAATTAGTCAAGTTAATTTAATTAATTAGTCAAGTTAATTTAATTAATTAATTAAGTTAATTTAATTAACTAACTAAGATACTTAAATTGTCTTAATTAACTTAATTAAAATGACTTAATTAATTAAGCTAGCTAGATGTAATTAATCGAGTTAATTAAATTAATGAATTAATTATTAGTTAAATTATACTTCACTTTTGATGATAAAAAACTTTTAGCCAAAATCCTTTTGGGAATCTATGAGCGAATTTAAGGTCTATGGGCGGTCTGGCAGAATTCACAGGGGGGATTATGAAATTATATTATTTAAAATATTTATTATAACAACAAACGCTATCTTTAATTCGATTCTTAAAAATAATGCTGGCCGCTAATTTTTCCCATCAAATTATTATTTACCAAACCAAACTTTAACTAAATACAGGGTGTTCCGTAATAACATGCTAATATTTAAAGGAGAGAAAAAAAATGTTTTATTTCTTAATTTCCTTACACAAATTCCATACAACAATCACCGCATCAGATTTTCAGCGATTTGTCCCTGAAGTAAACTGACTTTAATTTTTTTAAGCAAAAAATATGCGAACAAAAAAATCAAGAGATAAAAATTGTTTCGAAATGAATGGAGATTTTGAAAATAATTTTTATTTTAAGAGAAGTCAATGGTGTACAAATTTTTTCTTTAAAAATATTCAATACATGTATAGAAGACATGAATCAAGTTTTATACAGATATCTATAATAAGATCAGAGTTACTATAAAAAACAGTTTTTCCTTAGAAAATTTTAGCACCCTGTATTTCATTAATTAAGATGTTTAGGACATACATTCATATGAAGCTTATGAATAGTTTCAAGAATCACTCCTTTAAATATTAGCATGTCATTAAGGAACACCCTGTATACAGGGTGGTCCGAACTGTATTCCGTAAACTTCCGTGACATATCCTGCAGATAAAAATAAGTAAAAAAATTTGTAAAAATGTATGTCCTAAAATGCTTAGTTTCGGAGATACAGGGTGTAGAAGTTTAATTTTTATTTCGATTTTTTCCAAATAATTTCTGAAGTAACGAGACATTTTTTATGTAAACAGTCATGGAAATGTATATTTTTTCACTCGGTAGTTTTATACAGGTACGGACAAAAAGTTATTACATTTGAAAACAGTTAAAACACATGTAGGTGGCGCCCCCTACAAGTAGGAGCCATATTGATATCAAAATCAAATTTCTCATGTAAAAAAACCCTCAGACACCAATTTTCATCCAAATATTGACGTTACTTCCGAAATTATTTGGAAAAAATAGAGAGAAAAAAATTAAACTTCTACACCCTGTATCTCCAAAACTAAGCATTTTAGGACATACATTTATACGAATTTTTTACGTATTTTTATCTGCAGAATATGTCACCGAAGTTTCCGGAATACAGTTCGAACCACCCTGTATACATACACGTGTAAGGGTAAAACATTGCATTATATTCGCGCTTCACATAAAATATTCTTTCCTGTATAGAATGCTCCCTAAAACACGCGATTACAGATTTTTACTTACCAAATTCCTCTAACCAATCTCCCACTTCCTGCGAAGAGAATTTCAGTCTTGTGTCATTTGTGATCTGCACCGTCGCCTCCGAATGGAAGGGGTACATGAGATCCATCTTGTTGAACTTGATCTTCAGCGACAAGTTCTGCAGCACGCTGAGCAGGTTCAGCATAAACCCATCCCCAGCCAACAGGCGTTCCTCCATACCTAACTGAGCCCGTTTTTCGTTATTTTTCAGTATCTGAGCTAGGTACTTCAAGCACGAATCCCTGCTGTCTTGGTTAGCGAGGATATAGTGAAAAATCCTATGTAAGGTGCTGCGTGTGTTCTCCAATTCCAGCTGGAGGGTGTGTTTAAGTGTGTTGTCGTTCACTGAGTTCCCTGAGAAGAGTTTTCCGGACTTTGGGCTCGTCTTCGGCGAAAACAGAGATGTCCAAGAAGGGGCCGAGGAAGGACATAAAGGTTAGCTCTCGACCTGAAACAGGATAGTTATTTTTATAGTAGAGATAATACCAGCGTTCCAAAAAAGCTCTATATCATATTGTGCTGGCAACTCTTACTTTTCGGTCGGTATTTACATGAGTGGAAGTAAATCGCATAGGGATCTTATTAAGTCGGAGTAATAAAAATGCGACGGTGTGCGGTTGCGGCGTTGCCACATTTCTCCGGTACGCCTTTCCCTATTATTATTATTGTCAGCATTTATACAGGGCACAGAATAAATCGTTGAACATAGTTGTTAATAAGTATAGTTGAAGAATAATAGTTGAATTTAAATATTTTAAATAGTTTTTTTTCTTTATTCTTTGTATTTTTTTGTGCTTCCGACGACGCGCGACGGAAAGAGATAAACTTTCCGAAACGTTAAGCATTTTTTTGTTCGTTAGGCAAATTTGTATATCTATAAACCTAACTTCTAACAAATTTTCTTGCAAATACCAATTAGGATTTTTTGGAGAGATGAATCCGCCAAATAGGTATAGACATTTTTAATGATTTTTGAATTTAGAGTTCTAATAGCGTGACCAGTGTCGAACACCAATTCAATTCCGCTTATTTTCACCAAAAGTGCAAGTGTTTCTAACTTGCACTTAAAAATTAGGTAAAATTACAACGACTCGTTAATAAATTGACAAATAAAGTACCACGAGACGTAATAAATCGTGAAGCTGAACAATAATATACACTCTTCCCTAAAATGTTAAGTACTGATTTATCCCGTTCCATCTTCCTTAGCAATGTGCACAGTTTTTCGGTTTATTTCATACGTTTGGCAACATTTTTACTGTTCTCTCTTTGTTCAATACATTAATAAACGCATTGTACTCTTCTTACATACGGAAATATCGACACAAGACTAACCTTTGCCAGCCCTTAGTATAAGTTTTAAGACTAAAAAAATATATATTTTTTAATTCACTGACCTGAAGCGTTCGTCAGCGGATCCACGATTTCGAACTGGAACTGCTTGGTGATCAGGGTGCAAATAGGTCTGTTGTTGCACCGGATATCGGCCAATTCGAACAGCGTCTGTAACGGTAATCTGTGCTCGTCGTCCACTATGCTGGCGGTGCGCATCATACGGAACAGACCCTGCAGTACCGGACTGAACACCCTGTGGAATAGTTTTTCGTTGGTGTGGGTACGCGTCACTAGCTCGGTTAGGAATCCTCTGGGGACCGTTTGGCAGACTATGGGGTTGAGGAGAGGCGATTTTCCGTAACCTTGTTCGAGCCCAGGCAATACTCTACCTAAATGTCAAAAAAAAATCATTAACTGAAAATATTGTGTATTTGACTGTGGAAACAGAAAATTACAAGAAATATCTGGTGTTTTTGTAAAATTCAACTAGATTTATACACGGTGCGTTTTCTAAGATGTTCTCTATGGGTATCTTGGAAACTGAGAGTCGGTTAAATAGAGAAACAACTGTAATTTTGTGAGGACAAACATATGAGCCTTTGGATTTTTTAAAAAATCTAGATATTTAAAAAAAAAACGGTTATTTTAAAAATGCCCCTAATTCCATTATAATCTACTTTAGACAAGAAGTTTTCAGAAAAACAGTTCTAGAGAATCACATCCTTAATGAGACTGTGTATCCAATTTTTTCTAAAGCCTGTGATTTTTGAGTCACAGAGTGTCCAAAAATTTGTATTAAATAATTACTAGGTTTAAACGGCAATAACTTGTTTAATTTAAATGGAACACCCTGTATATTTTACGTGAATCTGATGCACTATTTAATTGTCTATCAAATTGTATTATACCATTAAATTGTGCATCTAATTCTCCAGCCATTTAAATTAAACAAGTTACTGCCGTTTAAAGCTAGTAATTATTTAATATAAATTTTAAGACACTCTGTATAAGGTAGTATTTTGTTTATTACTGCAGCACAATATCTGATCAATAAATAAATTTCAGTAAATATTTAGTATTAAAAACTTTGATACTCTTGGAGAAATGAAGCCTGATTTACTGCAATTTCATAAAATTGAAAATGTTTCAAAAACGGCAAGGTTTAAGTGTGACAAACTTTACTCAAATTTCCCTTTATTTCAATCGTAGAATCTAAAAATAAAATAATATACAGGGTATTCTATTTAAAAAAATACAACTATAATATAATTTACTTATTTGGGAAACTCTGAATTTTGTAAAAACAGTTTTAAATTGTAGCTCTAATACTCCTTGTAAAAATCTAATCTTTAGCTACAATACCCCGTGCCGTATGTGGTGAACAACCCTGTATTTATGAGATTCACTTTGTCTTGCCATGCATACAAAAAACTTTTTTTATCGTAAAATGAAGAAAAAAAGAATATTTTTTGAAAATCCCTGTATTTTAATCAAGCTTAATACATAAAATCAAAATCTGACCAACTTGTGGTTCGATATTTTGTCATCTAACCTCACTTTTTGCAAATGTTTAAAAGGACTTTTGTAATATTCTCAAATGTAAATCCACACAATTTTTCAATATCTCAATAAAAACATTTCCATTTGTTCCAAAATTTTTGCCACACCCTGTAAAATAAACTTATCCATTAAAAACATCAACTCACCCTGTACAACCAACGTAGCGTACTGCACCAACTGCGCCCTAACCTCCGTCAGCACATCGCTCAACGGAGGAATACTCGACTTCTTCGGATGGTTTCTTTCCTCCTGAGCCACTCTATTGTACGACTCCATCAAGTAGTTTATCCCTATCGTGATAGGACTCTCCACGGCCCCCTCCCTCATAATTAGCGCGGGCACCGGACACTGCATGTCGCTGGTGCTGGGACTGCTCTGGGCCGGACTCACCGACCCCGAATGAACACTGTAAGTATCACTGATGTCCTGATTGGCGGGGGTAATGTTCTTAAAGGGGTCGCCGCCGCGGCCTATAAGGCTCAGTATTTCCATCAAAGCAGATGATGTCTGGTCTCTGATCGAGAGGGTGGGGTTTTCTTTCACGTACTCGGCAGTTTGCGGTAAAAACAAACGCGAGGGGGTGGATTTTGTGAAGGAGCACTGTAAGACGCGGGCTACGGACTCTTGAAGTTGTTCGACGGTCAGTTCGGTGGATGAAGTCGTTCTGTGGCGGTGAAGGTCTTTTTTGTGCATGTCAGATTCGTCAACCTACAAAACATAACATACTATACTGTTATAATAATAACATCGGCGAAGCTTCCATTGATGCCGGTGATGCGTCGCATTCCTTCAAAACAGGGTGCAAAAAATTCATTATTTTTTTTAAAAAAATCAATAAAATCGATTTTTTTTATTTTAATCAGATTTTTGGATTTTAATCAACTTTCTATTTAAAGTCCTATCCTAAATGGCTAAAGCTTCATTCAGAACCTCGTAATTAGTGGAATAAATTAGTGGTTTCAATTAGCGTAGCAGTTTGTTCCTTTAATTTCAATATAAGTATTCAGAACGTCAAAATTAGTGGTAGACATTTTTAGTTAGTAGAAAAAGTTATCAAACTTTTAACTTTTCCTCTAATTATACTTCAAAATTTGCAAGAAATGTCATTTTCGCCTTTGGTTATCTTCCGGCAAGAGAAATTGTGGTTAGAAATCAAAAGTTGATTGTTTTATTAGCTCTTTGAATAAGAAGACTAAGGAAGGAGCATAATGCTATCCATGTATTCATGTATGGTGGGCGGAAAAGGCACCATAAAAGCTCTCTAGGGTGGGGATCCTTGACAGTTCTGTTTGACGATTCATTTGACACATTTGAATTTGATTTGAAATTTTGTGGATTTGTCAGTCTTTACGGAGCTTATTTTATGTTATTTATTATTTATTCTACTACTGATAGTTGTATAAATGTAGTAAATTTAGATGGAAATTGTGGCAGAACTTAAATTAACAGTGACACTGTCGCGATTTATCGAAAAAGACTCTGAAATAGTTGGTTGTGTAGCGTGCGGTAGATCTCGGCAAAAATTGAGTGAAATAATGGAACAACTTTTCGCTAGTAAGTGACTATATAATATACATACGTGTAGTAAACCGATCATTTATGAAATTCACTTAAATTAACTAAATTATATATTTTTCTTGCATTTTAGCTTTTATTTATTACTTGTCAAAGATTAGATGTCAAAAGAATTTAGATACGTTAATTTGACTTACCTGCTTCAGTAGCGTATCGGATGTTTGTGTTAATAAATACTTATTATAACTTATCTATTTTTATTAGAATTATATATTTTTATAACAATTTTAATAACTACCAACATTTATTCACAACGTAAAATAAAACAACAAATTATTGAGTCTACCCCACGTCTACCCTACATCATAGTTTTACATTTTTTAAATAAAATTAGAACGACACTGATAAACCGGAATTTAAGTCGGCCATATTTGAGGCCCATCGCGGTGTACCTAAGATTTTTGATATGCTCCTTAGTCTTCTTATTCAAAGTAGAAAACGGATTAAAGGCGGGCTCTTAATAAGCATATTTATTTTTTTCTCGACAACTGTTTGATGAACAAGAAAAACTCAAAAGATCAATTTTGTTGAAAAAGGATGGCCAGTCGAGGAAAAAATATATTTTCTTTAAAAAAGCAGTGGTGTACCATTTATCTTAAACAAAAAAATCGATTTTCTTTAATTTTTAAAATCCTGTGCAGGAAGCAAGTATTTTAGACCCAATGGTTATATAAAAATTTGTTTTAAGAACACATGAGGAATCACACCACAATTTTTTTAGACTAATTCGAAAACACCCTGTATATTGTTAACTTGACAATGATTGCTGATAAATCAAAAAACACCTTTTCACTTGATAAAAGCTTGAAAAATTTTGATTTTTATTGAATTTGGGCCTGCGTTTGCAAATACCGGTTTGTTTTTTAATTTTATATCTATCTAAATTTTTATTTAAATATTTTTAATTCTCTTTCGTGTCGATTGCTGATTGAATTGGAGCCAGAAATGGCTTAAAATGAAATAAGTAAATTACCAACAGATATTCAGGATGAGGCGACAAACGCCATATCCAAACTACTTCCATTTAAATCCTGAATAACTTATGAAAAGGAATACAAAAAAATTTCAAAAGTCGAAGCAATTAAAAAACGTGCGAGAAGAAATAAAGTTTTTAACCTATCCTCGCTGTTAAAGTATCATTCAATCTACCCTTGCGGTTAAAGTACTGTTTTATCTACTATTTTTGATAGATATAAGGCAATTTTAACAGTTGCTATGGAAAAAAAGTATGAAGCGTAATCGATCGATTTTATTCTATAAACTTTGCCGATGATTTTTTTGGAAATAGTCATGACTGTCTTAAGTTGAGAACAAAATTAGTACCATCTAATGTTCAAACTGTAAAGTACTTACTGCAGAACAAAATGTCGGTAGAAATTTGGAATGAACTAGAAGATAAATTGGGGAAAGCAAAAATTGGCTTGATCAACATTCAGCTGTTTCAAAAAAAAAATAAAACAGCCTTGACACCAGCATATTTTTTGACATTGATTATAGTCCGCGGGAATAAAAATACAGAGTGTCCCAGAAATAAGTGCAAATATTTTAACTGGTAGTATATTTTAATCCCAGAAATACGCCTATGAGGGTTTTTTGCGAAATTGTTGAAAATTTTATATTTTTCTTGACATTTTCCGGGTAATTGTAAAAAACTTTTTAGTGCCGCTTGTTTATTCATCTGAGGCGTCGAATAAGAGCTGAAAACCCCTTCATAGCCGACTATCGCCAGCGGTTCTCAAAATGTTGCCATTATTTTTTTAAATTTTCAAAGTTAAATAACTCGGTTATTTTCAATTTATTTTAAAAATGGTAAAGGGAAAAGATATTTCTTTTGGCCAGATCTACCACCCCATAAAATATCTGCCCTTATTTCTGGGACACCCTGTATAACCCGACATCAGAAGAAACTAGTTCTGCACTAGAGTTTGTGAATGAAATGTATTGGAATACCGGATTTCTCAAACTTCACAATTTCAAAATAAATCTCTACCATTTAAAAGTATACCTATAATGGATTCACACGAAATAACTTCAAAAATCGGTCCAACATTTTAATATATGAATAGATTAATAGATATTAAGTAGGCATATGTGTTATATGTTATATTGTTTACAATTATTTTTCGTTATATTAAGGTATTTAAATGTTACAACAGCATATCTGTTATAAGAATACTTTTTTATAGCTTTATAGGAAAGGTTTTTATAACTTTTATTTTACAATTATTTTTCGATATATCATAAGTTTTAAACAAGTTGATTTTTTATTTACATCTATGAGATTAAAATAAAAACAAACCGTTTTTGTTTAAAAAATCACTTGAGGCTGCAAAATTCATAACAAAACTATAAAATTAAAGATTTTAATAAAGAATGACTGGAAGTGCAAAGAGCACTGTATTGAAATTATTGACAAAAAGGCAGTAGATTAAAAGGAACCTCCCCCAAAAAATCTGGAAAGACTATAATTTTTACTATCAATAAATATATTAAAAACTTAATGTAATAGTTTATACTTGTTAAAATAATAAATCATTTAATTTCTTTTTAAACCCCATACACACGCCTATGTCGTATTTATTACCTTTATTTTTGAAGGAATCACAATACCCAAACTACCTAAATTGACCTAAAACCTAGTGGTCCTACCTAAATGTGATAAAAAGGGACAAATTTCAATGCCATATTATTGAATTAGCATAAATTATTGGTAGGTTACCCTGTTATCCTTTTGAATTTATAATGAGGTTTTATTACTCCTTATTATTCAGAAAAAGGCTGTAAATGTAGTTAATGTTTGCAAGAACTGCATAGGTCTGTCTTTAAATTTAAGCACTTTGTACAACTCATATCTTTCTGCATATAAAATTATATAATACACATACCTCCATATTCTCAAATCCTGAGTCTATATCAGTGTTGGCACCCATCTTATCGGCACACCCACTAACTTCATCGACTTCCATATGAATCGAACTTGTCTCAGAATCGCTCCTTACAGGAGGTGCTCTAGATCTCTGCTTCGAGCTCGATGGAATTTGTATATCAATCGGTTTACTCGGCTCCTAGAAAAGAAACAATAAAAAAACTCAAAATCAGTGATTATAGAAATTCAAAACAAAGTAATACCTTGAAAACACCTTCTAGCTGAACCTTATCCTTTTCTTTATCCACAGCGATAGCTATGTTATTGTCTTTTTTCACGTCTTGTGGTGTAGTGCTACTGTTTGTATTCGAGAAAAATTTGTTATCTAACGAACTGCCTTGGCTCTCGAACACCGGGGGACTCTGACCCTGAGTTACGGACATTGGCGATTGAGAAATAGGAGTTATAGGGGGTGAGATTGAATTCGAGGGGGAACCGCTTTCCAGGGCTGCAAGTCGAGCCAAACGTCGACGTCGAATCTGTTAGATAAAAAAAAATTGAATGCAAATTGTATAATAATGTAATAACTTTGTTTTAGTTTCATGTTAGAAAGGCATAATAAATATTTAAAAAGAATTAAACAAATATTGATATGACCTTAAGTGTCAGTACAGATTGTATAATAGAATAAGTATTAATAACATTGATAAAAAATAAAACAAGGATTTAAAATGTAACACGTTGTTAGTTACTTGATAAACAGGTGATTTAGATAGGTGTTTACCAAACTAATCAACAAATTAGAATATTATAGAGAAAAACATCATGCAAATAAAACAGATAATATTTTGCTGTCTTAAAAACATTTCATGTAATTCCTCCACAATATTTCTTTGTTATTACATTCATAGAAGAACCTAGAAATTATTCAGTAACAAATACAGTTGCAAAATCAATGTGATTCTGCACAATCTACGAATTGATTTTGATAGTAACAAAGAAACACAGAAAACTTGGCAAAACATATCAGAGAAAAACTCACCTCTTCCTGCGTTAGCTCGCTCATGTTGACGATCTCGTGTGTTCACAATTCACCAAAGTCGATACCCTGCAGTTCCAGGAGTTTCGTTTTTTTCCCAAACAATCACTAAAATTAATTCCTCTCCTCTCAAACCTCTCAAATCGACGTCAAAAACTAATGTCAGTCACCTCTTTTAACAGCTGAGTTGGAGATTATCATTGGCCATTAGACTGACTCGGATATTGCAAATCATTGTTTCGATAGGTCCCATTCACGACGACACAGTTTCAGGAAATACTTTGTTTCGTCTATCCTTGTCGGGATTATGCTTTCGGCGTATGGTTTTCTTTGTTCTGGATCACCTGAAAATAAAAATCTAGCCGTGCATCCTTGTCGTGTCTATTGATTTTTGGATATTGCGCGCTTTGTCTTTTCCACAAGAACCAAGAGCTCGGATAGTGCGCAGGTTTAAATGAAAATGGATTTTTTTAATTTTATTTTGGGATCATGTTTGGGATATAGGAAAAAGACGAAAATCTATTTCGAAGTAAATGAACTTGGCCGCTAAAACGTTCTTTGTACCCAATGTTTTGTTAGATATTTTTGTAATTCTCCTTAAATTATTGAGGTTAAAACTGTATGAACAAAGCGGAAGTATTTTGAAGATAAAGCTATCCTAAATTTTTTTGTTAAATGTTTAAATAGATAAAAATTTCTAAGCCTGTATTATATCTCATACATGAATCTTTACAAGTTACTGATAGGTACTAAATTGTTTTGTCAAAAAATATTCAGAATTATTCACATATTGAATTAAATAAAAAAATAGTTTTATAATGTACCTAGGTAGTTTAATAAATGTTCGAGTTAGAATAGATAGAAGATAGAATATCATGAAGATACACACCTATTATAAATATTATTCTTTGATAAACAGACATTGCAATGTTTTATCTTATTTAAATAAACAGGCAAGAATGCAAGAAAATATTCAAAATAAAAAATTATTAAAAAAAACTTTTCTACTTACCACTTTAACAAAGATTTTCAAAATACTGATATTCAACGTAGTTTCTCGAGTTTAAATAAAAACATGTTGATTTGCTATAACGTACCTGAGCGAATTTCAAAATTTCTTATTGTAGTTTATTTTTAAATTCAAAAAATAAAAATATTTTGTTCCCTATACGTCAACCCTAAATACACCGTGGTGTATATAAAGTTGCCTATGTTAAACTTAATGATATTTAAAAAAGAATATTTTTAACTTTTTTAATTAGCATATTCAGTATAAATATGGTTTAAATCAGATATAATTTAAAATAAACAGAGCACAGGTGAAAAAATAAATTAAAAATTTCATTCCTAACTTATTGAATTTATAACAGTGGGTGTGGAAAAATTGTATTCCAATTTTCCATGCCCTGTCCAGTACCCACCTTATCTTCAAAATTCGAATTAAAAAAAGTATCAAATTGATGAATCTATTTTTTAAATGGATTAAATTTGGATCTGCTGATCGAAAAATTAAATAATTTACAATATCCCTTGAGGATACCCCCATAATATCATTTTATCATAATTTTATACATAATAAACTGCTTCTGCGTCAATTCAAGGTCAAAAATACCGGCTTCTAGAAGGAATTTTTTTAGTTGCCGTTTGCCGCCATTCAATTGTCATTTTCCGCTTGCATTTGTTGCTGTCAGCTGCTCCATCAGCTCTTGAAATTCCTGAATCTTTAAAGTAAGTTTTCAATTATTAATAATTATTTTATTGCCAAATATAAATTAACTGATTTTCACTATCAATAAGACCAATTTGAGCCTATCATACCTGATCCCAAGACACGTTGACTTGGCATTTTGTACTTTCACCTTATTGTTTTACATATTTTTTTGGAATTAGGTTGAACATGGATTTGAATTCCTTAAAGTAAAATATAAATAATATTATTTCTCTTTAATAATATAACCTCCAAACATGTATAAGCATAAAAAACTTCAGAGATATTTTAAATTTCTTTCATTTTGTCCTTGTACTTATTTATCTTCTAACGAAGTAAAATAATCGACAAAAGAGTTTTATTTAATTATAATCAGAGTTATAATTAAATTATTATTTGCATACGCACCTTCAGAAAAACTTCCAGTAGGCTTTGAAGGTTAACATATTTTTTTAAGAAAATTGAATTTTTTAATGTACTTATCTAGTTTTTTATACAGAATTGTTCAAGTTTCATAGTCTTTAATGTTATATTATTAGTGAATTATGACTATTTAATGAAGAATTGAATAATTAAAACATTTGTGTAATTTAATTATTGATAGGTTTGGGAATTTATAATAATTAATATAGTTCATAACTTCGATAATATCAATATTTAAATTAAAAAACATTGCTCCCGTTTAACATATAGGATGTATTTTAATGAAATTCGTTATAAATATATTTACACCATTTCTATTAACTATATTTTTTAAATTAATACATGGATTTTAATGTTACTCTAAAGATTAACATTTTGCTAGTCATTCTGATATACCACAAGCTCTGGAATATTCATTAATCACTATAAAAGTAACTTAATACATTTTTGGTTGTGTATCAATTCAATTATGGTCAATTTACAAATTTACTTATCTAGAACAAATAAGGCAAAAGTAATTAATAAGTCATGTTTACATTTCTTCACCCTGACCATGCCATTGGTGCATATTTAATAAGATTAAATTCAATTTCACACCAATCACGCAAATGAACAAATAGAACAAATAGAACAAAACATATTCAAGGTGACTAAATAACCGTTACTATACATATAAATAATTCATTTTTTTTTCTAGAAAGTATGGGTTTAAAATTTCGGTATTTTAATTTTTTCAGTGATCGATTTTTCGTCTACAAAATTACAGATAACATTATCTTGAAGGGTTAGGCAATATTTTTATTTATATACTTGACAAAATAGATCATTTCCGAATGAAACTAGTTGACCTTCGGGCTTATACCAAGTCTCTGTGATAAAGTTTTATTTTTATAGGATAAGTTAATAAAAATAAAAATAAATTGTCTTACACTGACTCAACTAGCATAATATTACATCACATGACTGTCGGTTATTTATCAATCTATAGTCTGTCCAACAAGAGAATGTTTGACAGTGACAGTTTACTGTCAGTTTGTTTAAGTATATTCTTTCTCTCTTAATTTTTGGATGTCGACTATTAAAAGCATAATATCTATTATACCCAGCCGTCTTACATCATAATTTAGATAAAATGATAAAACAAATCACTATTGGCTATTGGTTTAGCCTTTTTTATACTTGTAGCTCCACATAGGTCCCTATTGTAACTCCCTAAACTGATTCTCTAATTTGACTTATTTCTCTCTATTTTTGGCTGAGATCTACCGCACGCTGCACAACTTACCGTCTTTTCTCGGCAATTCGCAATAATGTCATTGCTAATTTAAGTTCTGGCATAATATTTTTCCAGATTTACTACCTCTGAACAAAACATTACAGGGTGTTAAACTTCGGCAGCATATCTACAGGTAAAAATAAGTAAAAAAGTTCGTATAAATGTACGTCCTAAAATGCTTCGTTTCGGAGATACAGGGTGTAGAAGTCTCATTTTTATTTCGATTTTTTCGAAATAATTTCTGAAGTAACGTCAATATTTGTATGAACAGGAGTTTAGGAGTTTTTTTCAGATGAGAAATTTGATTTTGATGTCAATTTGACTCCTATTTGTAGGGGACGCCACCTACATGTATTTGAAATGTTTTAAAGAGTAATAACTTTTCGTCCTTACCTGTATAAAACTACTGGGTAAAAAAAAATACATTTCCGTTATTAAAATTACCGTTATTACATTTCCGTTATTAAAAAATAAGTAGTAAAAAAATATGTAGGTGGCGCCCTCTACAAGTAGGAGTCATATTGACATCAAAATCAAATTTCTTATGTCAAAAAACTTCCAGACACCAATTTTCATCCAAATATTGACGTTACTTCAGAAATTATTTGGAAAAAATCGAAATAAAAATGAAACTTCTACACCCTGTATCTCCGAAACTAAGCATTTTAGGACATACATTTATACGAACTTTTTTACTTATTTTTATCTGCAGATTATGCTGCCGAAGTTTCTGGAATACAGTTCCGACCACCCTGTATAATATGACAGCCGATCCTCATTTCCAGGCCAGCTGTGACTGACCGTCCATTTTCAATTGTATTGTATTCATCTAGGGATATCTTTTTTTCTAATGATCGATTTAAGAGTCTATCCTGCCAGTGGTCTGTCATTTTAAGTCATAGGTAAATTGTAAAACTCATTGGCTAGACTCCGTAACGTTATGTAAATAAATACAATTATTCTATACCAACGCATTATTTTAGTTCAGATCACAGTTAAGGTAGTATCAGACATAGCTACTTTTGTTACGCAGCACATTAAAAAACTGCGCAACTTGATCTGCTGCAAGTGTGAATACCTAGGAAACCTGCAACGCTGCGATCGCAACTTGGTTGCGTAGGCTACTTTTTTGTTGCGCGCAGTTTAAGAAATAGCCGTGTGTGAATAGTTGTTGAGAAAGGTTGCAAGTGCAGCAAAAGATTACTAATCAGTTGAAACTTTTACTGCGGACATCAGTGCAGTATTCTGTTGGTATGCCCGAAATGTATACTCTCCTTTTTTTTCCAGGATTTATATGTAGGTATTTAGTAAAGAATTAACCGACAAATTGCGATGTCGTCGTAGTCAAAACAAGCGATTTGGAACAGAGAATAAGTAAAATGTTTAATAGAAGCGGTAGAAGCAAGGGAGTGTTTATGGAACGTAAAAAGTCCACTCTATCACAAATCACAACCAAACGAAAAGACGAGCCGCAATTTCGGAAACGTCTTCTGAATTACATATGCCCGATGAAGACATAAAAAAGAAAATTCACACGTTGCGTGCACAATATTCGAAAGAACGTTAATGAATGAAAAGTTCCAAATCTGGTTGCAGAGCAGACGAAACCTACAAAACAAGCTGCGGCTACCAAAATATGTTGCAAACGTAGCGCTTTGGTGTGAACATATCAAAAACATGTAGTGTCGACCTGAATTTTTTAGACAGTTGCTCCATAAAAACTGCGCGTTTTGGGCTACTTTCTGCTGGTGTATGAACACTGTATGTAACTTTTGCAGCGGCTGCAAAAAAATTGCGCAACAAAAGTAGCTGTGTCTCATACTACCTTTACTACTGCAAAATATCTCTTGCAGATATCCAACATGACTCCACCACTACAAAAACCTGCACCATCTTTCAGCGGTACCGCTGTAATTAAAGGCGACTTCAAAGACATCAAATTGGAAGACTTCAAAGGTACAAATCTTTAAAATTATTTGTCAAAAATTTGCCCTAATATTGTACATTTGCAGGCCAATATGTAGTATTATTCTTCTACCCTCTCGATTTCACTTTTGTCTGCCCAACTGAAATCATCGCCTTCTCCGACAGAGCTGAAGAATTCAAGAAGATTAACACTGCAGTTATTGGGTAAGATTCAAAAACAGCTAAATGAAGGGGAGACAAAATAGTCCATTCATAAAATTTTATTTGTTTACAATCATACATACTTTAGCACATTTATGTGGGTTAAAAAGAGATGGGTACATAAATATGGCAACGTTGTTAGAAAATTAAAAATAATTTCAATTGTATGTTCTATGTATTTTAACTAAAAAACGATATACCTACATATATATTTAGTACGCCTGTTCTACAGGTACCCCAAAAAAACATTAATATCAATAATAACATACTTCGTTCTCAAACACAAACCTTAGATTCCTTTTGTTATTCGACTTTTGTTGAAAACGATGTTTGATCGCGACAAAATGTAAACAGTTTTGTCTCCCTTTATTTAGATGTCCTTGGCAAGATAATCCCAAGACTAAAAAATATCGTTTTATTTGAGAAAAAAACGGCATCAAAGTAGCCTTTGAATTGACCTTGACTAATTATGTTTTTAGAGTGTCCACTGACAGTCATTTCTCCCATTTGGCATGGATCAACACCCCCCGTAAACAGGGAGGTTTGGGTGAAATGCAAATCCCCCTTTTGGCCGACAAGAGTATGGCCATTGCTAAAAGCTTACGGAGTTTTAGATGAATCGAGCGGTATCGCTTTTCGTGGATTGTTCATCATCGATCCAAAGGGTACGTATTGGGCTCATATATAAAGCCTCGGCTACACCTAACGTTTTACCTGTCGGTTTTGCTTGTCAGGTAAAACGAAGATCGAAACTTATTGACGTCAATTTTCCAGTCGATCGTTCGTCTAAAAAACACTATTAGTATACAAAGGTGGTCCGAACTGTATTCCGGAAACTTCTACAGCATATTCTGCAGATAAAAATAGTAAAAAAGTTTGTATAAATGTATGTCCTAAAATACTTCCTGAAGTAACGTCAATATTTGGATAAAAATTGGTGTCTGGGAGTTTTGTGACACGAGAAATTTGATTTTGATGTCAAAATGACTGTTATTTATAGGGGGCGCCACCTACATGCGTTTTGACTGTTTTGAAGAGTAATGGTGGGTTCATACAGCCAAATAAAAGAAAATAAGAATAAAATAAGAAAGTTGGTTATATGGGATACCTTACATGCGTTCATACAGCCAAATAAAATAACAAATAAAATAAGAAGTCTTTATCTTTTAACTTCTTGTTTTATTTTATGTGAAAACGGCTTTGCGCACGCTTAATTCTAACCTACAAATATTTTCAGTTTGGATTTAATTTATTTTTTAATTTCACATAAGTAAAATGTATAATATAGTAGGTAACGAATAAATAAATATACTATAAATAGTAAAATTACTATAAACAATCGTAAAAGTTAACTTTTATCCAGCCTCATCGTACTGCGCATGAGCAAATATATATTTCTTATTTTATTTTATTTGACTGTATGAACGCACACAAATAAGAATTCCTTATTTCTTATTTTATTTTATTCTTATTTTATTTTATTTGGCTGTATGAACCCACCATAATAACTTTTCTCGTTCGTACCTGTATAAAACTACTGGTTAAAAAGATATACATTTTCATGACTTTTTACGTAAAAAATGTCTCTTGGTAAAAATCGCTACGAGCAACCGTTCTCAAGATATTTAATTGACAAAAAATAAGCACACAGAGTTATTTAACTGAAATAATAAATTTTTATTTTTTTAAATTAATCATAATTTTTTTTGCGAAAAAATCATGATTAAACAGTTTCTGTTGAACTTTTGGCACAAAAATATTTCAAATTTAAGATTTCAGTCTAATAACTATTTCGTCAACATGTTTAATTCGTCAATGATGACAGGTATTGATAATTTCAATTTCAAATATCTCGAGAACCATTACTCGTAGCGATTTTTACCAAGAGACTTTTTATGTAAAAAAAGTTGTAAATGTATATTCTTTTACTCAGTGGTTTTATATGGACGAAAAGTTATTACTCTTCAAACCAGTTAAAGCATATGTAGGTGGCGCCCTCTACAAGTAGGAGTCATATCAGAGTACGTAGATCGCCTAGTAGCGACACAAACCGTCGGCTCTTTTGATGTGGTGGGACCAAATTTTCTTTCTCTCCCTTTTGACGTGTTTGACAGACTACGTATTTAACTGCTCAACTTATGAATTGGTCCTATAAACATGGTATACACTGCTCACAATTTGAAGTGGAATTAATTATAAAGTTTTATACATATCTTTTTTGTTTTGTTTTATCCTTATTTCTAAATTTGAATGTATAAAATATCTTACTGCTAATAAATAATTAAAAAAACGATTCGTTGCCTGAGGTATACTTGAAATAAAGTATATAGATATATTTGATAAATGGCAACAGTGGCAACTTCGCTTCTTCGTATGACAGATAACCTACTTATTTCGCGCAGCCGCAAAGAAAATTGAAAACGGGACTGTCGCTACTCGGTCATATAGACATGAAAATCAAATTTCTCATGTCAAAAAACTCCCAGACGCCAATTTTCATCCAAATATTGACGTTACTTCTTAAATTATTTGGAAAAAATCGAAATAAAAATAAAATTTCCACACCCTGTATCTCCGAAACTAAGCATTTTAGGACATACATTTATACAAACTTTTTTACTTATTTTTATCTGCAGAATATGCTGCCGAAGTTTCCGGAATACAGTTCGGACCACCCTGTATAATAAGTAAAGAAATTATTTGTCTATATTTATTAAAAATAGTAAATAATAATAAATATTAACTTGATGAAATAGATTTTGACAGTGATGACAATCTATTAATTTGTTGTTTAATAAAATATAAATATTTTATAATTTCTTTTTGCTCATTATATAATTTGATCGTTTTCTTTCAGGAACCCTTCGTCAGGTCACTGTCAACGACTTGCCAGTAGGTCGTTCGGTTGACGAGACCCTCCGTTTGGTTCAAGCCTTCCAATTCACTGATGAACACGGTGAGGTGTGTCCAGCCGGCTGGACTCCAGGCAAGAAAACCATCAAACCAACAGTGGACAAGAGCAAGGAATACTTCAACACCGCCAACTAAGTTGGGCTCATGTCCCAGAACACTTTTTTTTACGTACTCCATATTTTATTTACTTCCAAAATTTGTTTTCCTTTTAGTGTAACTGTTTTGTGTTTTTGATGTTCTTTTGGTTATTCATTATACAACTTAATATTAAGAATAAATATTGTTAACAAATGTAATAAAACATTGTGTATGATTTCAGTGTCTTTTTTATTGTTCTAGAAAATAACAAAAATCAATAGGCTAATATTTACAGGTGACAATTTTTGTGGAATATTTACACAACAAATTAAAAGACAAACATCATTCATCATAAATAAAGACCATGATCTTGTCAAAATGATTAATAGAGTTCTCACATTTGCGTGTAAAAATACTATAAGATCGAAGAAAAAAATCGGTGTCATAGTTGGCTTGGAAATTGAAATCATACGTAAAAAATTTGGTGGAAGTCATCGATCGTCATGTTCGTGCCAACTTGCTTACATTTTCAATCAAACAGTATTTTAGCCACTATAAGTAAATAATTCTACCGTATGATCGAAAAAAACTGCACCCAGCTGGCTTGGAAATGTAAATCGATGACATTTGCATAACTAATAAGTGTTTTTTTGTGGTGAATTAATGTTCTATTGTACTGCTGTAACACCAAAGGTTCCAACCCTCAACTGTAATAGGTAGTAGGTACCTATATAGGCAAAAATTCATCATGGATTTTCAATTAACCATACTTAATTATAATTTAGTATTTATTTCTTATTCAGTCAAAGGAAGGATAATGATTGACACTTTAGTGTTTTTAAATTTTTTATCAAAATAAATTATTCTCCTGTCTCTCCGTATTCAGTTTGCCTTAAATTTTTACACAAACTAAACATAGTTATATTACGTGTTTTGTCCTAACTTTTGTATCAATTTTGCTATTAAGCTATTCTGTATCTTCATTTGTTGAACCAATTCAGTTTGTCTTTCAAGTTTTTTCCTTTTAATAGATAATTTCTCCTCTTCTTTCCTTTCCAGACTTTCCAGATACGTTGCTATTTGTTCTGTAGCTAAATTATTATTTTTTAGCAGTTGTACATTGACTTCTAAACTGGCTTTAACAATGTCTTTCAACTCTGATAATTTTTCAGTCACCGAATGATGTGATTTGTTTGAAGAAGTCTTAAAAGAATAAGTGTGATCTGGTTCATCTTCCACCCCATAGACAACCTCTATATTATTTGATTCATATGTTCTAGAAGTATTTACTTCTGTGTCTCTATCACTAAGAACGCTTTGTATTAATGCATCGTCTGTTTCGGTATATTCCATTTCATCAATTTCTTCTTCTTCGTCAGACCCTACATAATATCCTTGTGGTACTTTAGATATTTTGTATAATTTCTTTCTTAAGAATGGCTTCTCTTTTTTTAAAATATTTTCTACCTGTCTAAAAACAATTGTTTGAAGAAAACTGTACCTGTTGAAAACAAATAAATTTACTCATCAAAACTTGCTATTCTTTTACCATTAGGTTTTCCACTCATACTGTTTTCAAGTTTACTTCTATAACTTCTCTTTAGACTCTTCCATCTATTAAGGCATTGGGCTGGTGTCATGGTATATCCTAACTTGGTCATTTCTGATCCCACAATTTTAAACATTTCCGTTTTCGTTCTTATTTTCCCTTTCAAATATAAATCATTATATTCCGAATAAAGTCTGAGTAAGTCTTCAGTAGCACAATGCGTCCAATTTAGGGCAGATGATTGATCTGAAAAATTAGAACTGTTTCATGGAGTTAATACTAACATAAACAGAATAGTTCACCTGCATCATATATGAATTGGTCATTCATTTCTTCTGCTGTTACATCTTCAAGAGGATCCGACATTTTTAAATGAGATTTTGGCAGATTAAAGTTTAGCCAAAAATATTCTAATATTGCTCTCTATTGTTCGGACATCGATTAAGACTTTTAGGGGAAACAATGTATCTATTCTCTGGGGGAAACAGTCGGACTAGTAGCCAGAGTAGAAGTTATGTTCTATTTTAGAATGGGACACAGCAACAAAATGAGTTGTGTACAGACAATTCTTGATCGATCTAGAACATACTTATGTGATCTAGAATAATTTTAGGGGCATTTTGCCCTCTAACTACAATCTAAAATGTAACAAAAATCAAAAAACCCTTTGAGGAAAAACACAGAACCCTGGCGCCTTTGCACAGAATTTATGCTTTTATCTGCCTCATAGTTCTAAACCGTTACGTTAGTATAATACCTACTCAGTTTTTCAACCTTTATAAATCACACAGACAATATGCAAACAATTAAATGATTGAAATAACAATGTTTGCACAGAATGTTTGTGGAATAAAATAAAATCGGTCTGTTATGGTTATATTTTTGGATTTTTAAATTATTAGGCAACTAAACATACAGACATCGATACAGACTTTTTATACAGACCACACATAGATATTCTTAATCTGTAGACCAAGTATAAGGAGTGTAGCTTCTAGTCAAAAGATGTCACCACCTGTTAAAATTTAGTAAAAATTTAGCTAATAATTTTAATTTTTAAAATGGTGAAGCTTTGAGATAAAAGATAATTTATTATTCTTTAATTTGCTTAAAGGTTTTTTTAATTATTGTTTTCAGTAAAGAAAATAATGTGTTTTTATTGAGGAAAGAAATGCCTTTTTTAAAAAGACACCAAAAAAATAACTTGTACAGCAGACATTTTATTTTATTTTAAATCTACATACCTAGGTAGTTTTAATTTAGCTTTGTGAAAAATAATAACTAGCTATTGTAAATATATTTTATATGTTTCACATCTGGCAAAAATAACTTTGAGGTAGGTATTGTAATAAAAATGCAAAATTTATAAGAATAGGTATTTTATTTTTGGTATAAATAATTTATTTAATATTTTATTTCTATCTATAATTATATTTTAGCTAAAAATAAACAAAACTCTACTTATTTTATTACCATAAAACAACACGAAATACATTTCTTCAAGAAATATAAAATAAATATTCCGTAGTTCTGAATTTTTCCGAACATTTTAGAATTTTAGTGAACCTTATTACTATTCCACTTACGTCTAGACCTAGACTTATATACGTATAAAATTCTCACAGTAAAATATTCAAATATGTATGTTACTAAACCAGTAACTACTTCTGTTTATTTAATAGCTAACAGTACTAAAATGTTCTATAATAATTATATACTAATGGAAACATGAATTTAATCCCTATAATAGTATAGTCTAAAAATAAAATAAAATTCTTTTTATTTTTTTGATGACCCAGTTAAAAATTGTTCTTCTTTATTTTTTTTAATGTATATATAGTCCTAGTTTATTGGTAGTTTTAATTAAAGTAATATCATACCAGTATAATTTTGTAAATAACTATTTATAAGGGATATATAATGATATAGTTATAAAGAAAAAAGTCTTTTATAGTTTCTTAATACAATTTTAATATCTTAAACATAATCCAAACTATATTTACAGGATATAGAAGTACTTTATATGTGTTTATATAAAATTTAAATTAATAAATGTATGTTACAAAATATAAATAAGGTCTATAATGATAAATTAAAAACTAACCATCAGTCAAGAGTTTTTTATATAAGGTGAGTTTCCTACGATGTTTGCAGTTTTGTGGGGTCATAAATATGCACTTTTCAGATTTCCGAAAAAGTTCATGGCTTACGAGATATTTCGAAAAAAACAAATTTTGGCTATTTTAAAAATTGTCCCTAATTCCATTATAATCTATTTTAGACAAAAAGTTTTCAGATAAAAGTTGTAGAT
Organism: Sitophilus oryzae; assembly: GCF_002938485.1. NCBI lineage: Eukaryota > Metazoa > Arthropoda > Insecta > Coleoptera > Curculionidae > Sitophilus > Sitophilus oryzae. The sequence continues at coordinate 535,957 of NW_022146846.1, forward strand.
AATCACATCCCTAATGAGATTGTGTTCTCCGATTTTTCTAAAGCCTGTCATTTTGACATATGACACAAACATATGTTTTTTAAATGGAAACCTAGTTGGCCATGACTTCATAAAAAGCGCCGTTTTTTAAGCTTTTCAACGATATAAGCTATAATATGTTTCTTTCACAAAATTACTGAGTTATAACCAATTCTTATCTTTCTTGACTAATTTCACTTAGTTAGCCATGGAAAGAAGTTCAATAGTCGTTGCTCTTAGAAATGTGAAATTGTCACATCCAATCTTTGTAAATTAACATAAACTAAAATTGTAAATAAGAGTTTTTTAAATGAAGAACAGCGTGTAGAATTATTCGTTCAACTTTTCTTGGCTATACAGTTTCGAGGATATGTTTACGTCGTGAACGTTACGTTTTTTAGAAAACGGTTTTCAAGACATGTTAGAAAAGTTAAATTTAGATACTCGCGCATTAATACAGTGGTTCCAATATGACTTTCATTATGACGCACCAACACCCCCACAATGAAAGAAATGTTATTTAAAAAATTATTTATATCATAATTATGTAGACTCAGGGAGGTGGACCAATTGCATGGGTCCCCTCGGTCACCTGACCTATCCATTTTAGATTTTTTTATGCGGTATGGTTAACAACAAGGTTTACAAAAAAACTTATGAATTAAGAGAGGCACTCGAAGAGGCGGAACAGGAGAAGGTTAAATAAGTCGACCGGTCGTTCTGTGACAATAGCTAGAAATTCAGTTTTAAAAAGATGCATTTATGTACTCAAAATAATTGCGGATTTTTTAAACATTTTCTAAAATAACTTAAAGTGTACGTAGTGATATTATTTTTTTGAGTTTTAGTTTGTGTAATCTAAATTGTAAAGAGCCGTTTAATAACATATTTTGTCTTTTTATAAGTTATAAATCACAACAAAATTTGAACACCATTGAAAACCGTTCTCTAAAAAACGTAAGTAACTTTCACCGGTCAACGTATCCTGTATGGCCAAGAAAAGTTGAACCAATAATCCTACACGCTTTTCTTCATTTGAAAAATTTTTATTTACAATTTTTGTTTATTTTAATTTACAAAGATTGGATGTGACACAATTTCACATTTCTGAGAGCAACGACGATTGAACTTGTTTCCATGGCTAACTAAATGAAATTAGTCAAGACAGATAAGAATTGGCTATAACTCAGTAATTTTGTGAAAGAAACATATTATAGCTTATATTGCTGAAAAGCTTAAAAAATGGCGCTTTTTATGAAGTCATAGCCAACTATGGTTTCCATTTAAAAAAAACATATGTTTGTGTCATATGTCAAAAATGACAGGTTTTATAAAAAATCGGAGAACACAAACTCATTAGGAATGTGATTATCTACAACTTTTATCTGAACACTTTTTGTCTAAAATAGATTGTAAAGGAAATAGGGACAATTTTAAAAATAGCTAAAATTTGTTTTTTTCGAAATATCTAGTAAGTCATGAAGTTTTTCAAAAATCTGAAAGGCGCATATTTATGACCCCACAAAACAGCAATTCTTTCCCCATTTAAATGACTCTCTATCTCCAGTAGTTTCCGAGATACCCATAGAGAACATCATAGGAAACTCACCCTGTATATTTATACCATAGGATAATCTCTTTTGTCAAGAGAGCAAAATATATTATTTTATGTATTAAGCCCCGTTCTCAGAAGAGCGACTGTCGCCAGCGACACATCAAAAGAACCAATCAGATTTGTACAAAATTCAAACAGCTGTCAATTTTAAATTTAGTACAGCTCTCATTGGTTGTTTGAAATGTCAAACTGTGTCGCCGGCGACACAACGCAGTTCTGAGAACGGGGCTTAAGCCCCGTTCTCAGAACTGCGACTGTCGCCAGCGACACGACAAAAGAATCAATCAGATTTGTACAAAATTCAAACAGCTGTCAATTTTAAATTTAGTACATCTCCCATTGGTTGTTTGAAACGTCAAACTGTGTCGCCAGCGACACGACGTCGTTCTGAGAACGGGGCTTTAGATGCCTATACTAAATAGATTTTTAATAATAAATTAAATTTTCTTTATTTTAATGTTTATGCCTTGTATAATAAATATTCCATTTAAAAAAAATATATTTTGAATCATCTATAAACAATAATATTTGTCTAAATTTAATTCATAGATTTTTTTAGGTTTCAAAATGCGAAACAAAAAAGTAGATAAAGTCTGTCCAATGGGAGGGTACATGACAGTGACAGTGGTTTCTGTCATTTTAGTTCATAGGTAAATTGCATTTTCTGTCAATTTTTAGATTTTGTCTGTCGAAAACTTCCCTCGTCTCGTTGGACAGACTATATGTGTCATTTACTGTATTTTTAACAATGTACCATTGCGATAAAAAAAGTAGTACAACAAAATATGATTTAATCTGCTGGTCTATAATAAAATATTTTCTTTCAAACTGATAACTCATCAGTGTCATCAGAATTCGTGTGTCAGTGTCGTCACGTAATTTTTAAAACATGTCTTTAACTTCAGAGCAAAAATCGATTATATTTACGCGATTAAGGGATGGGGTTCCCATAAGGGGACATAGCAGATGCATTAGGGATAAACAAAAAAAACAGTGTTCTTGGCTCAATCCAAAATTCAATATACCTAATTCAAATATCCTTATAGACCAGGAGTTTAATTAATGCAATGGTACAAGTAGAACGTTTGTATACAGTGTATAGTAAAAAGAAATTTCCAATGACAAAAAATATGACTTGCATATTTTCTACTTTCGCCTAAGATTTAGATTTTAAGGATATAAATTTTGCAGCATATCGCTATACAACGAATTATACGAGTCCCGCAGGACAAATATATCGTCCGGCTTGCCGTTGAAAAAGAACTGTCCAGGTAGCCTGTGAATGGTCGAGTCCGGTTTAATGGGTTTGAGCGGTTTCTTCACTGGTTTAGGCTTAGGAGGTGCTGGTCGGTGTGGAGATGGTACGGGGGGGATCTCAATTCCCCCCGTCCATTGGTAGATTCCGCTTGGTTTGCCGTTGGACACGAAATTGACAGGTAAATTGACGAATTGGGACATGGGGTTCGGAGCAGGCTGCGACACGTAACCTAAACCTGAAAAAAAAAAGATTTATTATTTTATTCTTTTTAATACAGATTTTCCTTCACTAATGGAGGAAAGTGGAGGAGGTTGATGAGAAAATTGGAGAGTACCAATCTAACCTAACCAAATATTTACCCTTGGAGAAATACAAGCGGAGAGTTATGAATACGGAAAACAGACAATGCTCATATTTATCGACTTATTTCAGCATCAGGCATATGACAAAGTTAACAGGACGGAGGTGTTTAGAGCATTAACAGAATAATTACCAAGATGATAAAATTGGCACTCCAAGAGACAGTAAATGAAGTCAAAGTAAACAAGAAAACAACGGAAAAATTTATAATCAGGGATGGACTAAGACAAGGGGATCCACTATCTCCAGTACTGTTTAGTGTAATATTAGAAAAAGTTGTAAAAGATGCGGGAATCAACAGAGGGGGCCTTCTGTATAGAAAAAGACACCAATGCTTAGCCTTTGCCGATGGTTTAGTTATCTTAGCAAGATATCGGGAAGATCCAATATCGGTGACCAAAAGACTATACAAAATCAAAAAGTAGGAGAGAGAATGTTTAATGAGAAGAAAATAAAATTTATGGAGTGGTCAGATAGGGATTTTGAGAAGAGAAAATGTCTACAATTGCATTGTGAGAGAGAGGTAAACGAGACAAGTTTGAGGAAGTAGATACGATCACATATCTAGGAGTCGTATTTTTAAGGAATCCAAATATAACTAAAAAAATTATGGCAAGAATAATGGCAGGAAATAGATGTGTCAGCGCACTACAGAAAATTATTAAGAGTAAGAACATTTCTAAAAGTTTAAATCAGTATGTACCAAACAATGATAAGACCAATAGTGCTGTATGCATATGAAACGTGGACGTTCAATGCAACGGAAAGTTCGAGGCTAGAGATTTGGGAAAGAAAAATACTGAGGAAGATTTTTGGAGGAAAGAAGATAGACAATATATGGACCAGAAGAACAAATGAAGAATTAAAGCAACTATATCGCACACCAAGTATAATGGGAGTAGTAAGAGCACAAAAACTGAGATGGCTGGGACGCATTGAAAGAATGGCTGAAGCAAGAATTCCTAGTATGATAATGAAACGTGAAATAGGTGGAAAGAGAAGGAGGGGTAGACTGAGAATCAGATGAAAAAGGATGTAGAAGAGGACTTGAGAAGGCTAAGAGTGGATGGGTGGAGAATAAAGGCGAAAGACAGAAACAAATGGAGAAAGATAACCAATCAAGCCATGATCCTTTTAGGTTTTTAGAGCTATTATATATATAATACAGATTTTCACATTACAGTTGAACCGAATAGTTATAAAAACTTAACAATCCAATTGTACCATCCATAGGGGTAGAGAGTGAATGATATGATCTAGGATCCTTGAAATTGACCAGTGACAGTCTGTCATTATAATTCACAGTATAAAAAACTGTGAATTACAATGACAGACACAACTGTCACTGGTCAAAGTCATGGATCCTCTTATTTGACAAACTATAGTAATAATTATACTGTACTGTACCTGGGACAAACATGTAAGGTTGAGGTGGAAGCCTGATGTAATAAATGGGCGAATTATATTGGGGACGCCTATGCTTTTTGCTTGGAACAGTGCGGCTCAGATCGTTTTCTTCCACCACCGAATTGTAATCGTCGTCAGTGGCGTAACTTTCGAAATCTATCTCGGGTTGGATGTAATCGAAAAACCCGATATTTTTCCCATGACGAGATGAATTTTCGTTTTCTTCGTCGTTCGTGTGGGGTCTTTGGTATGATGGAGCTGCGGTGAACCCGTTGATATACAGGGTGAGGAGAAATATCAAGGGCAGCATCTGAAAATAATAAGAAAAAAATACACTTAGATATTTAAATCAAGAGATAAATTATTGTGATTGTTATTATTGAAAAAAATTTGGAGCACAGTAAAACTCCAGACAATATAATACAGGGTGAGTCTTAAATAAGTGCAAATATTTTCAGGGCTGGTAGATCTCGACAATAGAAACATATTTTTTCTTTATTGTTTTTTAAATACGTCCAAAATAACCGAGATTTTATTTGAAAATTTAAAAATTTTTTTTCGTTTAAATTTTGAGAACCACTGGATCTTTTCTGGGTTTTGTGTCTTGTAAATTTAATCGACTACCTATTTTACCATTTTATCAAGAAATTATGTTTTTTAACTAAAAACTAAAAAAACGAACATTTTTCAAAAATTCCAAATTCTCAATTTTTCTTTTTGAAAAACCTCGTAACTGTTTTTGTGGGGTCGAAATATACTACCTGTAAAAATATTAGCACTTATTTAAGACTCACCCTAAATAATATATTATACAAAGTGTCACATAGTGCAACAATAGCGGTGGTATATCTAGCGAAAACAGAAATATTTTCTATTTACAGTTTCGAATATGGTGTGTCTCAAAAGTGTCATTTCCTTATAACTTTTTATTTTTTCACATAAAACACGATTTGGTATGGTATATATAACATAAATTAGATTGATTGAGGTATTCAATTGTTTTGGTCACTTCCTCTTTTACTCGAAATAACTACAACTTTTTGATTTTTAAATGGTACTCTCTGTATTTTTTTACTTTATTCGATAGAAAATGACATTCTGAATAGAATGACATACCATGTGTCAACTATTGACATTTTCTCATATAGTTTATTTGAAATTGTATCATAACGATAATTTGACTCGAAATACCAAGTGTGTGGTACCAAAATATTGTAAAAAATGCTTTTTCTAAATATGCTAACGAGCCACCCTCGTTCCATTTGAAAAAAATTAGATATGATTAAAAATACGATTTGGGTATTTTTTAACCGGCCAGGACAAGACACGAAAAACATTAGACGATCAAATCTATTTTTCCAAGGCTTCCTGATTAAAAATTTGCATTTTTAACACATCCCTGTCACTCTAGATTGAAATATAAAATACGAATTTTTTTAAAGCATAAATGTCAAAAGTTGGTATATGATATAGCATTCTATTCAGATGAGTGTCATTTTCTATCAAACAAAGTAAAAAAATACCGAGGGTGTCAGTTGTAGTCATTTCCGGTGAAACAGGAAGTGATCAAAATCAATTGAATACGTCAGTCAATCCTAATTCATGCCATATACTAACATATGAAATCTCGTTTTTTTATCTGATAAAATAAAAAAGTTATAGGGGTTGGGCCACTTTCGAGACGCGCCCGGTATAGATTAAAAAATTCCCGAGTTATTTAATTTTGAAAATTAAAAAAAATAAGCTTGATAGACACGGTCTTACTCTTTCTGCGTCATTTCCAGGATAACTACATATTTATTATTCTTATTAAACTCAATAAACAGTGTGCTCAGTTTCACTAAATATTTCATATAAATATATATATATATATGTATATATATATATATATATATATATATATATATATATATATATATATATATATATATATATATATATATATATATATATATATATATATATATATCGATATTGATAGATATACAAATTATTGTATCTTTTATTAAGCGGAGTTTCCACATGCAAGGATTACTGGCGCCATTCAACTGGCGCCAGTTTTATTGTATGTGGAAACCTGTAAAATCGACTGGCGCAAGTTTAGTGGCGCCACTAATTCATGTGCCAGTAAAGTTAAACGCTCCTGTACTTTTTGGCGCCAGTTTTATGAGTAAAAAATACAGCGAGCATCTCCAGTCGTAAAAATGTCGTTTGTTTCAAAAAAGTGGTCTAATGAATTAATAATAAAGCTCTTGGAAGCCTACGAACAACATCCTTGCTTATGAAACAATAAAATAAGTGATTGTAAGGACCGAAATAAAAGGGATGAAGCCTTGAGAAGAATTGTTGGTGTCATGTCTAATTCTCTCAGCAACTATGATGTAAATTCCGCCAAGGCCAAAATTCGAAGTATTAGGGATGCTTACACCCTAGAGCATAACAAGGTGTTAAAGTCTCATAAAACTGAACGTAATGACATGCCAGTTTTAAATTTACTATAGACCTGTGGAAACGGGTAATGGCCCCATTTAATTGTGGCGCCAATAAACTGGCGAACACTGGCGCCAGTAATCCTTGCATGTGGAAACCTCGCTTTAGTGTTAAAACTTCTGTTCAATTGAATATTGATATAAATTACAAAAAATTATGCTACGCCCATGACTGATGATTTGATGAGTTTAAAAGTTTGAGGATTAGTTATCTAATATAACACTCAAGGATGCAAATTGTTCAATAACAATTGCCCCCTTGAGCTAACGGCTAATCTGTATAGTCACGTCGAATGATAATCCAAGAAGCCACTGAAATATACGCCACTCTCATTAAGCCCGTTGAATAATAATTAATACCGTTGTATTATTGACAAATGCATTTATCCTCTCTCTCTTAAGAGAGGTTACGTATTATCTCCTATTTCGAGTGGTCTTAGAATTAGACACAACCTCAGCCTCAGCGCCTTGCATCTAGTTTTGTCGCTTTAAGTAAAAGTCAAGTGAAATTCGTGGGATGTACACGAACATCGAGTGTTATGGGATTGCAAACGTTGGATATTTTTGCTTTTCCTGGTTAACGCACTTGATCTGACCTCTTCTGCAATGAAAAACTGTCTAGGTACTTAATACTACAGAACATTTTTCAACTTGTAACTTTTGAGAGGCCTCTCATACGACGCGGAGGTTTCAAGGAGAACGAGAGTTTTCAGGATATCCCCAAAAAGAGTTACACAATGTTTACCATTTTAGTATGTTGTTATACTAGGTACTTATATTTTTAATACATTTTGATACAAATTCTGTTCTTTTACAGTGTTTTCTTACTTCTGGTTCCTGCAGTGTAAATAATTATTATTATTGTGTTATTTGCGCTATTGCGTTCCATGATATAAAGAAATATAAGAATTTTATTTTTTAACCACTTAGTCCATTTTATGGAAGAAAATCGTACATTTAATGCAAAACAAAAATGGAACAATTTTAAGGCTACTTCTCTTGAACTTACGATCGAGATACTTTTGGAAAATACAAAGTTTTGCCTTCCTAATTTTCGTTCTAAAAAGATATAATTGGTATCATCGAATAAATATTTCTTAAAAAGAAGGAAAAGTTAGGCATCAAAACTTGTATTATTTCCTAAATTCGTTCATAAGAAGTAGTTTTATCTAACACAAGATGTATATACGAAGCAAAATACATAGTATACACGCGGTAGTCACAACTGCAATGTGTAAACAGAGTTTAAACGTGCACTGTGTATCCTACGGCACACTGTGTATCCCTTACTTTGTGTATACGTAAATGCTATACTGTGGCTACATTGTGAGGCGGACGTTTAACCTTTGTGCATACGTGTTGAACTACAATGTGTAAACGTAGCATATTTACATCGGGGGAATTGTGTCACCCTGTGTCTACATCTAATAATGTAAACACATCGTAAATGTGATTTAATGTGCTGTATGGGACATTAAAGTTGTATTTGTTGTAATGGAACACCCTATATATTAATTAATTTTTGGATTCTAGGAGAAAAATAAAGGTGAGTTTTATTAGGGAAGTATATGACTGAAATGTAAGGATTTTGAGATATATTTCACATTTTGTGAAAATGAAGAACAATTTTTAAATTTCAATAAAAGCTACCTAAATTGGAATTTACCCGGTATAGCCTAATATGTAGTTAAAATAACTATTGTACTTTAAATCAAATTAAAACCTGACCCAAAAAGTTATACAGGGTGAGGCAAAATTAATGTTGACATTGGTCACCTTTAAAACAAAAGTTACTCTTTTAGTTTAAATGGAACACTCAATATATTATTCCGATATTCAATGGGGAATTCATGTCTCTTCAAAATACTTTTAAGGTTGCCTACCCCCCAAACAAAGATTTTCCTAGATATTTTCATTTTTATGATTTAGTGTGAGTATAGATATTTATTATTTGATAAAATATAGGTGACTGAGAGCATGTCTGGCGTTTCTTCAACATATAGGTGTCTAATTAGTTCAACTTTAGCAAGTACTTATCATTTTGTGTCAGTTAAAAAAAATCTGGGAAATTTTCCGAAAATGGAAACTTATCCTACATCTGAGATAAATGATATTATTCTATTAGTTGGTGAATGCACTGTGCTTTAAAATCGCCTGATTTTATAAAGGACGCGACAATATTGTTACGGATTCCGTGGGTCCACTATTTAAACTCACGATAAAATACGTAACGAATTTATTTGTCTCACTCTGTACACACAACTTATACTATTTACAACACAATTTATGCAACTACTATTACTCTAACGGTATTTCGCGGTATTATCAAACTTCAGACTTCAGACTATATTCAGACTGGTCCAACTGTCAAAGCGCGGGCCTAATATACCCCCTGGCGATGGTTTCTGGAATTTTCTAAAGAATTCTGTAATTTTCTTTTACTTTTTGGCGAATTCGCCAGGTTCCTCAATGCACGTTGCGGTTATGTAGCAGTAATGCAGTTATGCAACCAGTAATACACCTTGACCTTGACAATATGAACGACGCGAAACAATTCTGAAAGCAGTTTCCACTCGCTCGTTGGTATATACCCTTAAAATTGTGTTTTTAACGGCACTGACTGCATCTTCAGGGGATTTAAACCTTCAACCACGCGGCAGTTCATTCTTAATTTTTGGAAAAGTAAAAAAGTCGTTAAGACGGTACTGTATAGGGGATGGTACAACAATTCGATGTTTCCTTCTGGGAACTTGTCTTGATAAAGGATCATTCGTTGTTGAGGGTTGGTTTTTCAAAACTCATCATCAATTACTTTCGGTAAATAAATAGATATGTACCAATCGGCAGTAACAGTTCTTTGATCTTGCAGAGGAATTATTGTTGTTAAATGACTCGGTTTTAAGACAAACGTCGCCACCATCTTTTTGGAAATATTTCCAGAACGGATAACTTTCGGACTAATCTCTTTTAGATGGACCCTGATCTCTTTTTCCTTGCATCCTGCAAATATTTTTCAAGAAACGTTTTCCGTAATATTAAACAATTCAGACAAGGTAAAAACGGAAGACAGCTAAAGTATCATCATATACAGGGTGTTTCAAAAAACATGTGCCATCTCTTCTGGGGAGATTCCTCACGTAAAAATAAGTATTATTTTTCATATCAACATAGGTCCGATTCTACTTTGTTTCGTAGCTACAGGGTGTTAAAGTATTAATAATCTTTCGATTTACTATAATTTTCTTCTAAGTACTTTTAGTGATGCGAATGAAATTTTTAAGGTAAAATTTACTATAAGTGCTACATATTTTAATGCTAAAAAAGTATCGATAAATTTATTAGGGACAAAAAAGAAACATGTGCGCCACTGACTTTTTTCTTTCGATATCAAAATTGTATAGGCTGTTTAATGCCAATTAAAAGTTATCTCTTGATATTTTGTCGAATTCAGCCTCCTTGATGAGATAAAGGCAATTTAATAAATTATATATTTTACCTAATTTGTTATTAAATATTATTACCATTAGTTATTATTAGTATTAGCCCAACCTACAGCAATTTCAAATAAAAAGTAATATGTTATTTAAGATAATTACAAAAAACTTAATTTTAAATTTTTTTGTGGAAACACCCTGTAACTCTAAAACTATGCATTTTCATACCCATGTCTATAGAATTTTTTTTTAATATTCTTTGATGAGGAATCAATGAGTTCTTATTTAAAACTTTCGCAAGTTAATGATATTAAAAGTTTTTAAACGTTGCTATTAGACTTGGATCAAGGCAAATTAATAAAATTACGTTTATCTCATCAAGGAGGCCGAAATCGACAAAATATTAAGAGATGACTTTTAATCGGCTTTATACTGCTTACACTATTTCGCTAACAAGTGGTGTACAGCTGGTTCCAATAAAATTGAATACGATTTAAAACATTTTTATTATTTCGGGCAGTATATTCTATGACACCAGTCCCCCATTTCTCTAATTTCACTTTGTCAAAAGCAAAGTTGCTTTATACAATGTCACAATAACCTTTAACATGTCAAAATACTTGACAAATAAATATACACTGCCCAAATATTCGAAAAAATGTGTAAAGAGTCGTATTCATTTTTTTTTGGACCAGCTGTACATGTCTTTTTTAGAAAAATATTGTAGTGATAACCCATATGCACGTCCCTGGTGAATATGTCGACACTTTCTTAGCATTAAAATATGTCGCATTTGTAGTAACTTTTAACCTCAAAATTGGAAGAAAATTCTAATAAATTAAAAAGAATATTAAGATTTTAACACCCTGCAGCTATGAAACAAATCAGAATCGGACCTATGTTGATATGAAAAATAAATCTTATTTTTACATGAGGAATCTCCCCACGAGAGATGGCACAGGTTTTTTGAACCACCCTGAATAAATCCGTTTTATCTAAACTTCTAAACCATTCTCTGAATCGACGAAAGTGAGTCAAATGGATCATAAAAGTTAACTTTACATTTACTACAATCGTTATTTAACTATCGTTAGTAATTACAATAAAACCAAACCATTTCTCGCGTTATATTCAGCCCGATGGAACATTGTCGCTGTCAGGAAAATTGTTGCAGACCATTTAGCAGCCTTTATGGTTGACAGGATAGTTTGAATAACATCCATTCTGCCATCGAACGGCAGCTTTTATACAACTGTTCGGACAAATTGGACGGCGCGGCGTCTAATGCATGTGTTCCGCTTTTTAAAGTTACCGAGAAGAAGTTATGTTCGCATCTATTAAGTCGGCTTAGATGCAAACTGGTGCGTATCGAGCGGTAAACGAGATTGTTTGTGGCGAACAGACAGATTCTCAAGAAATTTGTTAAGTATCCACACTAAAAAGAGGATTATAGGGAAAAATGCGAGGTCTAGTTACATTGGCGATATGTGACGTAATCGTCATCGAGATGCAGGTTTAAAGAATCTAGAGCATGCTTACTTTTATTACGGAAAATTATCGGACATCACATTTTCTGAGACTTTTTTCAGTTATTGTTATTCTGCAGAAAAGAGATAGCAGTCTACACAGATGCTTCCGCAACTTCAGGATCCGTATAACCACGCGATATAGTAAACTCAAGCCTAATATATAGATTAGTTTCTTTGCTATAAAGATGTCTCCATAAAGACTTCATATCCCAAGCAACACAGATAGTTCCAATCATGGGTTGTTGCGTCTAGTAACTGGAACTACGCAAATCCTTTCATTGTTACCACTAAGTGGCAAAATCTACATAGTGACAATAAATACGAAACGGCTACCAGCCTGTGCTACTAAAATGGGTGAATGAAGTACTTGTTACTATATAGTCCCATGATTAGTCGCAGAATAGTCGCAGTACCCTATATTTTGGGTCTTAAAGTTACGAGGTATTTGGGTACTAATTGTTGGTCCCAAAATAGTAGCTGCGACTATGGTTTGTTACTATAAAGTAACGGGTACTATACTTCTATTGACGTCTTGCTACTATAAAGTTGTGGATACTAAAAAATATTTCTTTATAGTAGCAGATCGCGTATTTACCCATCCTGTCCGTTACCACAAGAACAAAGATCAATAAAATTGTTTGTTCACTGCGCTGCTAGTGGAACTTCCTAGACAAGTTCACCAGGATAAAGGGTTTATTGGATTAAATTTAGAGAAGTATGACTGGGCTTTGATATGACAATAAATTATTTTAATTTTTTTTTTGAAATTCATATACATATTATTATTATGTATAATTGTCGTATTTTCTATATATTTGTAAAGTTCTTATAGCTGCATTTTCTAGGAATGTCGAGTTGGTGACTACTGATGAATTTAAAGATAAAACAGAGCTCAGAGAAAAAAGTAACATAAGACAGGAACTAAGGCGTTGGCCATTAAAACACCAAATTAGCCACATTGCTTTAACAGATTTACTTGGTATACTAAAAAATGAAGGCTTAACATCATTGCCAGGAAACAGCAGGACTTTTATTGAGTACACCGAGATATTGTGCCATTGTTCCAATTGGAAATGGAGAATTTTGGTACAATGGAATAAGGAAGATTTTAGTAGCACGTTTATAGGAAGAGACCAACCTAGAATCGGTGTCTCTAATTTTTAATGTTGACGGCTTGCTTCCATTTAAGAGTTCTCCATTAGAATTTTGGCCGATACTCCTAAAAATGCATGAATATCCTTGCGATCAACCCATTACAAGAATTTTTATATGATTTTGTAACAGAATTAGATGAGATTTTGGAGACTGGAATTGAAGTAAATCAGATTAGGGTGAAAGTAAAAATTCGATTTTCTCATTCATCATTTTTTTATTCAATTGATTTTGGTTACTTCATGTTTCACCGGAAAAGACAACTTTTGATTTTTAAATGACACCCTCAATATTTTTTGCTTAATTCAATAGAAAATGACACTCTGAATAGAATGACATATCATAATATGACATTTTCTCATATGGTTTATTTGAAATTGTAACATCGGTTCATAACGGCAATTTAACTCGAAATACCAAGTGTAGTACCAAATTATTCGTAAAAATGCTTTTTTCAAATATGCTAATAAGTCATCCTCGTTCCATTTGAAAAAATTGAGATATGATTAAAAATACAATTTAGGCATCTTTTAACCAGTTAGGGCAAGACACGAAAAACATTAAATGATCAAATATTATATTTTTCCAAGGCTCCTAGATAAAAAATTAGTGTTTTTAAATTGTTTTGAGATGAGAGGTAGGCGGAACTTTATAGAAACATATGGAACTATATTGTCACAAAATGCTTGATTGTCCGACTTTTTGGGTGTTTAAAGTGACGTAAGAACGACGCAGAGAAACTAGATATCCTTACAATAAAGTGACGTAAAGTGACGCAGGGAAACTAGATATCCGACGATCTTTAAGGCTACCGGATGGCTGTAATATTCCGGCGGTCATATAATTTTGCGGCAGTAGCAGAAGCCACCTTATTTAAAATCAAAAATTAATTTTGTTTTCATTTTTTTTATATTTTTTGTCATATTTTATCGAAAAAATTTAAATATTGTCAAGAGAATCAAAGTGACACAACCTAACCTAATCCACAAGGTTATGATTTTTTTGGCGATAAATCAACATTTTTCGAAAAATTGTGGCAAAAATAAAAAAAAATAAAATAAAAAATTCGTTAGGCAGTTTGTTAAAATTTTAACATCACAGTACAGCAATAATAACAAGTAAAACACTAACATACATAAATATATCCATAACCATTTTTTAATGATTTAATTTACACGATTCCTTATACTTTTTGACAATCTTTTTAATAATGCATTTATATAACATTCTTTCCTCAAATCATTATATTTAAAACAATTATTTTTTCTTAATTAATAATTGAATAAAATTTATTTCTCACAGTTATTTTTCTATATCTTTATTAAGGAAGTAACTTTAAAATGATACCTGTGTGTTGCATTTAGACAGACTATAAAAATATTCTCATAATAAGAACCCACATATACATATATTGTAAGTTTACAGTTACAATTTAATTATATTAATGTAGGTACCTTTGTATCTATATCATTTCTTTCTTAGGTCTATGTCTTTTTATGAAATCTAAATAACCTTTGAAGAAATGGCAGAAAAATAATTTACTGTTGGATTAAAATGACAGACAAGTACTGTCATTCTTTCTTTCACTAAACAGAGTAGACATTTTTTAGATAAGTTCAATATACTATCAATACCTTTGTATTGTTCCAATCCATCTTATATTCTGTGTTCCAGGAATGAGGAACACAGAATATAAGATGATTAGAGACTATTAGATATTTTTCTAAAATTAATGTTTTAGTATTTAAATTACATAATATCACAGAATGTACCTTGTATTGTGATAATATCAGAGTCTATTCACAACCAGCCTACAGACTTCATACGATAATTATGCTATGCACTACATAGCTAGATATTCGCTTATCTTATGTTGTGTAACAAGTTGGGTTCTGAGCTTCCTTCAAATTTAGTTAACAAAAATGATTTAGACTAAGGAAAGATGACCAGCTGGTGCTAAATAAGCTGTGATCGTGTGCTGTATAGAAAAAAAAATCTGTAACATGAAAGTTGAGGTTCAAGTTCTAATGCTTACTGAGTTTGAAAAAAAAATAATGAATTTTATTTCTAAAATATCAAAATTGTGAAGATTTAAAGCCACAATTCTTTGCCAAAGTGACCATCTACACACCTTTTGGATTTATTTTAGTTGTGCTAATTAAAATTACACCAACTCATCAGATAACCCAGATTATTTTTAAGCAGTTCTTCGTGCGGTTCGCAGGGCATTGTAACAGTTTTTTTTTGCGTTTTTGTTGTCACCGGCTTTACTCGAATATATTAAGACCTCTTACCGTTATATAAAAGAACTACAGAGAGGTCAATACATATTTTTAGCAATTCTAAAAATTCTTCAACAAGTGGTACCGTTTGAAAGGTGACATTTTACAGTTTTTTTCGTCATTTTGGATAAGTAATAACAAACAAATGGTGTTCGTATGTTACGTGTTTGAATATTTTATGTAAAATGTTAATGGTTTTATTTACACTCATTCTTTTTTGGCTAACAGAAGTTCAAAACATATTTAGACCTTATTGATAAATCACATAATAATAATTATAGAAATCTATACTAATCTATACTAATATATAAAACCCACTGATTAATCACGATCCCGCTCAAACCACTCAGCTTAAGAAGCGCAATTTTGGCATACAGGTTGATTCTAGGGTGTAGTGGTTCGATAAGAAGGGATTTTTCGAAATTCCAATTCCAAGAGGGTGAAACCACCCACCAAATATTACAATATTTTTTATTTAAAAAACGGTCAAGTTTCCGAAAAAACGCTTAAACACATATATATTATTTTGTTTTTTTACATATTTTAAGATTTTTTAAAAATGTATTAAGGGTGTTTCGAAAAATCTGGTCATTGATTAATCACGATCCTGCTTAAAGCGCCTGAAGTAAAAAGCTGATTTTTGGAAAACGGATTGACTTTAGGGTGTAGAGGTTCGATAAGAAGGGATTTTTCGAAACTCGAATTCTAAGGGGGTGAAACTATCACTCAAATATTAAAATATTTTTTATTTAAAAACCGGTGAGTTTTTCGGACAAACTCTTAAACACGTATATTTTATTTTGTTGTTTTACATATTTTAAGATTTTTTAAAAAATTATACAGGGTGTTTCATAAAATACGACCATTCATCACGATTCTGCATAAACTGCTTGACGTTTAAAGCTGATTTTTGGCAAACGGATTGACTGTACGGTATAAAGGTTCGATAAGGAGGGGTTTCTCGAATCTCTAATTCCAAGAGGGTGAAAACGCCCCTCAAATATTACAATATTTTTTGTTATTTAAAAAACGGTTAATCTTTCGGGAAAACGCTTGGACACGCATAATTTATTTTGTTTCTTTACATATTTTGAAATTTTTTAAAAAATCATACAGGGTGTTTCATAAAGTTGAGTAATTCATTAACCACGATTCTGCTTAAACTGCTTGACGTAAAAAGCTTAGATATTTTTGGCAAACGGATTTTTCGAAAGTCAAATTCCAACGAGATGAAACTACTTACCTCTCAAATATTGCCAAGTTATATAGTAATATCGCCATATTGTTTTTTCTCATGCTGACATAAATGTGAGAAAATTTTATCCAGTTTGTATGTTAATGGAAATTCTTGCTTTGCTTTATCATCACCATTACAAATGATTAATTCGACGCGAAGTCGCGGGTACACGCTAGTTTGTTATAATTATTTTAAACATTTTATGTTTATCTGAGCGGATAAGAAATTTTTATTGACGAATTAGCCTAGATTGAAAATTCAAATTCTTTCTTGTCTATCTGTTATTTCGATCTAAATTTTCCGAAAGAAATAAAGATTCTCGCTGTATTTTGATAGAAATCAACCGTCAAAAATGCCAATCAAGTGTCTCGCGATCGAACCGTATCAAACCTTTATACAGAACTGTTTTATTTTCTTAGATTTCCTGTGAGTGAAAGGAATTTTTTTTCTGTACACATTTTAAAATCAGTTTAAGGCCTTTGATTTAATTGTTCTTTTAAATTAAGTAATAAATAAAATGTGCTGGTTGTGTGTATTGATAAATACTTCAGAGTTCCTCTTTACTTCTATAAGATTCACACCAGTGATATCCAGTGATGATGCGTCGTTCAATAATTTTTTCCATAGCAACTGTTAAAATTGCCTTATATCTATAACTCTGTTTTTTTTCTCAGGTAAGATTTCGACAGACGATGACAGAAGAAAAGCAGATGACGTCCCATACCAATCTATTTATTTTACTAAAAAAAGTTTCTAATAATTTTTAAGTTATCTATGGATGGGTTTAAATATAAATCCGTCAAGCGTCGTGTCTTGTTGTTTTTAACCAGTTTTATTGGTTTATTTAAAAAATGACAGATCGTATTTCATTTTACTATTGGTTTGACGGAACGATGAACGACAAACGGACACCGATGCGTATGAACTCGCCTTTAGATTTTGTCATTTTTGACGCTTGTCAAAGTCTTGCCAAATTATAGGTTATAATTTTTCTGTCGCTTTTGTTTAATACCTTACGCCATACCCTGCGTTTTGGAAGATGATGCATTTTGATTCGTATTATTACGTGTGTTTTGTGTCTTTTGAAGTCAAGTGGAGGAAAAATCGAGTGAAAATTAACTGTAGACCCAGAGCACAGTTTATGGTTAATACTCGCTGCCCAGGCAAAAAGTCTTATACACCAATGAAGTTGCCATCGATAAAGTTTGTATACCATTTCGTTGTAGATAAGTTTTGTATGTATGTATGTAAGTATGTATGTAGATAAGTGATCTCGTATATGGTAGAAGGATCAAACTAAACACATACTAAAAACTGGAGTAGCTGTAAAATATCGACATCACACGAGAGGTAAATAATGGATTTTAGTACTGCAGAAAAATAATGTCAAAATGTACTGGTTTAAAAAAATTAAGATTAAAGTTAATTAATCAACCTGTAAGGTATAAAATTTGGTATGTGTTATTATTAGAGAGAATTAGTTAAGTGTAATTTAATTAGTTAAATGTTATTAAGAGAAGTAGTTCTATAGATACCAGACTGTGCGGACGTGTTTAGTGAAGCTCTCGTGATTTCTATTTAATTTACATAGTAATTTTGTAATAGTTTGCGTTAAATTTTGATAGAAATTATCAATAAGATGAGTGCAAGTAGCAGCGGTAAAAACAGTTCGCATGAATCCGATAAACCTAATATTCCATTGCAAAAACAGAGAACAACATCGATTAACAGTGATAGGAAAAGCGTTCAAGATCTTACAAAAAAAGGCAAGGCTGATAGCGTTAAAACCCGAGCACAAAAGAAATTAAGTGATGTCGATATACAGAGGAATACTGAAAAAGACACCGAAGTGTTTCTGGAAACAAAAGAAAATGAGGGGACCAATAATATTTTTAAACCACGGCATTCTATAATGAGATCACCCACATGTTCCATTTCGAGTGTTGATATATCACAGGATACTGAGCAACAGAGTAGGAAAAGAACTAGGTCTGATTCCAGCCCAGGTAATTTGGAACAGAACAAGATACGGAAAAAAATTCCGAAAAACAATTTACAAAATACAAACAAATATAACGACTCTACAGAAACTGAACAAAATTCTAAAAATAACACAACAATGCGTTAGAAGGACTACTAGATTATTTGGGAGTGATACACAACTATTTAGAAGTGAGCGTTTGTACAGAAAAATGAAACAAATATAATCCGAAAATGCGCTGTTTAACGTACATAGATTAGTTACCATGTTATCATATAATGTGGGGCAACTTGAGAAAGAAAATGCAAGTTTGAAACAAACTGTTGAAAAATTGAAAGGAAATCCATTAGAAAGTAATCAAACTATTAGCAATGAAGTAAAGAGTAAGACTCAGCAGGACATATAACTGAATAATCAAAGCAGAATAATAATACAAGCAACAGTGAGGAGACACAAATGAATCCTAAATGGAAAACACCTACTAAAGAAGAAAAATATGAATTGTTAATTAAAATTGAAAAAGAAAAAAAATCCCTAAACCCAGTAGTGCAAGAAATTAAACAAAATTTAAAGGCAAACCAAATAAGAGAAACAGTTAAACGAGTAAAACAACTGGAGAGTGGCGGAGTAGTCATGCAATTTCATAATGTTGATCAGCAACGAAAAATTAAAGATAGTCTCAGTACGAACAGTAATTTCCAACTCAAGGAAAAAAGAAAATACGTTTCCAATGATAATGGTTACTGGCATAGATAAAGGTTATACTTCTGACCAATTTATTAATGAATTAATTGAACAAAACTCTGACATCAAGGATAATTTTGGAAATGACATAAAGACACAAGATAAATATATTACTAAAAACCATGCAGAGACATCCATAAAGAAAACTGGGTTCTTCAAGTACCACCGACGCTTTTTAAATGGATCATGAAAGGGAATAATTTAAGTTTTGATTTGATGAAAGCATATGTCACGGAATATTTTAATGTAGCAATATGTTTTAAATGTTGCAATTTTGGGCATGTTTCTAAGTACTGCAAATCACCAGAATGTTGTCACAAATGTGGAGGAAGTCATCACCCGAAGGATTGCTCGGAAGAAACCAATTTAGATTGTCCTAATTGTAAAAGACTTAGGCTAGTTGATCGTAAACATAGTGCCAGGGATCAAAAATGTCCAGCATTTCTACTTCAAGTAAAGAAAACTATAAATCATACAACATACGACCATTTTTTACAGCAAGATATACAAAACAGTTAATAAAATATATTAAGCCCTAATATAGTTGATAATAAAGTTGAGGACATCAGTATTATACATCAAAACATACAGTCTATTGGAAACTCCGTGGATAAAATAAATTACATGCTGCAAAACAATCCGGGTGCAAAAATATTGTGTTTTTGTGAACACTGGAAATCGATGGAACAGTTGGAGAAATCAAAATTAATAATTTTTCGACTTCAAAATCAGTACTGCCGAGAAGCTGGACAACACGGAGGAGTAGCAATATATGTCGAGGAGACAGTCAAAACGCATGTGATCGAAGAGTTTAACAAATTGTCAGAGACGGGAACATTTGAATGTGCCCCTATTCAGTGTCAATTTCGGGGGATGAACATAGTAGTGATAGTGATTTACAGACCACCATCAGGTAACATAGTTAGTTTTTAGTAAAATGGAACATGTTTTAACATATATTCTGTCTAAAAATATGACTGCTCTTATAACAGGTGATTTCAACATTGAATTATTAAAAGACAATAAATAAAAAGTGAACTAATGTCTCTTATGTATAGTTTTAATTTTGTAAATACAATAAAAGAAAACACACGAATAACTGAACATAGCTCTAGCTGCATAGATAATATATTTACAAATATAGATATAAAAACATGTGTTTTTGAATCACACATATCTGATCACACAGCCCCAAAATTGTGTTTAAAATAATACCAATAATTAAAAATAGTAATTATTTTTTTTTTTTTTTTTTTTTTAATAAAAAAATTGTTTTGGAATCCTTGAGCGAACAAAACTGGGCCAGTGTATATGAAGTTCAAGATAACGATACTGATAAACAGTGGTGTACTTTTCATAAAATATATTCACAGAATTTTTAACCAACATTTTCCTTTAAAGCTAGTATCAATAAAGAACAAAAAACATTTATATGAGTAATCCACTAATTCTAGAACATAGAAAAAAAATGGATATTTACTACCACTCTCGAAACATTACCATTATTACAATTATATAAAAATATAAAAAACAATATGACATATTATTAAAGCAATGTAGAGCTATGTCATATCAGGGCAGAGTTGAAAAATCAGATAATAAAGTGAAGTGTATGTGGAGCATATGTAAGGAAATAATTGGTAATAATAAAGATGCATCTCCAAATAATCTTAATCAAAATGGACAACAAATGGTTGAAACATTTAATGAGCATTTATTATCAATTGTTCCCAATCTATTACAAAATTTACCAAGCGGCTATAGCATTAACACTGAAATTAATGGCAAATCAATGTTTTTTAAGACCAATAACGCCTCAAGAATTAATTGATATAAATGCAAAAATAAAAAATAAACATAGTAGTGGTAATGATGAAATTTCTACAAGCTTGATCAAATTGTCAACTGGTACTTGTCAAGATGTATTGTGTTATTTAATAAACAGCTCCTTTAAGTCAGGCATATTTCCACAAGAGCTAAAAACCGCACTAATAAAACCTATACATAAAAAAGGCGATCCCAAGTTAATAGATAATTACAGGCCAATTAGTCTTCTTCCGGGTTTTCAAAGCTCTTTGGAGTTAGCAATGTTAAGTAGAATGATGTTTTTTATTAAAGAATGTAACTTGATACGCCAAAACCAACACGGGTATTTAAAAGGGAAATCTACTCAAACAGCAATTTTTGAATTTGTTCAGAGAGTTTTGGAACACATGGAGGTGGGGAATTGGCACTAGGGATGTTTTTGGGTCTCTCTAAAGCCCACGACTGTCTTGACCGAGAATTGCTCTTAAGAAAATTGGAACGATACGGATTTAGAGGGAAGTCTCTCGAGTGGCTACAGTCATATCTTAATAACAGAAAACAACAAGTTTCTATTACCAATGAAGGTAAAATATATAAATCCCAGATACGCACAAATAACATCGGTATAGCTCAGGGTAGTATATTGGGTCCAGTTTTTGTTTTTATTATTCCTAAATGACTTAAATCTGGCAGTAAATGGACAAAACCAAAACATAATTAATTATGCTGATGATACCAATCTGTTAATTGGAAAAAACACCTACCAGATTATTTAGAGCAAAATTTTTATTAGATAATGTGTCTAGATGGTTCAATGAAAATAATTTATTCTGAATTCCGATAAAACAAATGTCATCATTTTTCGAACAAAATTGTCACGAACAAATAGACCACTTATATGTAGTTCGACTAAAAATATGTTAATATCCTGACCACACGAAATTTTTAGGAATAATAATTGATGAGCATTTAGATTGGAGTAATCATATAGAATATCTTTTGAAAAAGCTGGGTTCAGTGTGCTATGCAATTAGGGTAATAAGCAAATATATGGATGAGAGAACACTAAAAACACTGTATTATTCCAATTTTCAGTCCGTCATGAGCTATGGGATAATATTTTGGGGCAGCAACAGCAAAATACAACGACTGTTTGTAACACAAAAAGGGTAATACACTGTAAGAAAAATTAATTTCAACGAATCGTGTAGAGGGATCTTTAAGAGTGAAAAAATTATGACAGTATATGCATTATATATTTATGAATGTTTAGTATATTTTTTACATGAATAGAGAATGTTTTGAGAGTAACATAATACATCAGTACAATACTAGAAAGAACTATCCCGCTCATAAACTTGCGATTACGGAAAAAAACCCTTTGTATATGTGTTTAAAGTTTTATAATGAACTGCCCTTAACACTTAGACTCTGTGGAAAGTTAAGCGAATTTAAGAGAATTTAAGTTAAAAAATTATTTATTAAATAGAGCCTTATAGCTTGCCAGAATTTTTTAATTTCAATGGTTAATTAGGATTAAGGAAATATTGTTGAATTATATCCAATATTGTAAATTTTAGGTTTATTTTTCTATATATTTTCCCGTTTATGTAAGTAGACTTATCTAATCTTTGTAAAATATGTGTAATATGCTTTGGAATATTTATTTTGATGTTTGACGATATTTCTCTTTATGTTTTTTTTTTTTGTAACATAATTTGGAAATAAATAAATATTATTAATACATTCCCAATTCTTTTTCTCGGAACAGGTCCGGTGCGGTTTAGCTGACTAACTGAAAAAGCTTTTGGCTCCTCCCAGCTAGTTCAAGAATTTTCGGACGATGTGACAAGTCTGCAACAATACAGCTCGTTGTCCTACTTTTGCAATTGAGCATGGTAAATTAATCTCTTTTAGATTTTTTTGGAATTCTGTGCTAATAATTCCCTCCACCGAAATTACGAACGGTAAGATCTTTACGGTCTTAAGATTCCACACGTTTTTTAAGTCATATGATAAATTTTCGTACTTTGTTATTTTATCTGTTTCTGTCTGTTTTATCCTGCGGGATAATGGTACTGCTATGTCAATTATAACGCCCGTTTTATTGATCTTATCGATAAAAAGAATGTCGGGTCTATTGTGGTCCACTGTCCGATCGGTTATAATTGGTCTATCCCAATATAAAACAGTATCCCTAGATTCCAGGACGGGTTGCGGGGAGTACTTGTAGTAGGGAGGTGATGTTTTGCTCAAGAGTTCTGATTTTATGGCAAGTTGTTGATGAATAATTTTGGCAAGTTGATTATGACGTCCAAGATACGCATTATCTGCTAAGGTAGAGCAACCAGACGTGATATGTTCTATTGTCTCCCCTCTCATAGAGCATTTTCTACATACATCAACTACGTCTTGTTTTAAAATGTTCTTTTCATAGTTTCTGGTCCTCATAACTCCGTCCTGGATGGCCATCATGAAACCCTCGGTCTCAGGAAACAATTTTCCGTCTTTAAGCCAGGCCAATGACGAATGTAGGTCGACCCCCTCAGACTGGAGCGACTTTGGATACCTGCCATGCAGAGCGCCGTTTTTCCATCCTGCAACACGCTCCTCTATCGAGATGGGTTTGTCAATCCGGTTACGGCAACTTAAATTGAGAGGAGTGTAACCTTTATCCTGAGCCACGATTAGCCTCATTATTGCACAGCTGGAGGACATAAATCGCTGCCTCATGCCATTTTCCTGCTTTAGGCATAGATCTTTTATGTTTAGCAGGCCTCTCCCACCCATCCTACGAGGAACATACAGCCTACATACAGATGAGTTTGTATGCAGATTTCTAAATTTTGTTAATTGTCTACGGGTAAGGCGATCGAGATCTTCAAGGTCGGTATTTGACCATTTGACCACTCCAAAGGAATAAGTTAACACCGGTATTGCCCAAGCGTTTATAGCTTTGATCAGGTTATATCCAGATAATTTTGTATTTAAGAGCTTCATTAGCCTGGTGTTATATTTCTCACGAATCTCCCTTTTAATTGTTGTGTGATCAATTGTTGAATTTTGGGCTAGTCCCAGGTATCGGTAAGTATCTTTTGGCGCAAGCTGCTTAATGTTACATATGACTTGTTGCCGATCTTCAATTTTACCCCTTTTGATGTTGACAGTAGCACATTTGTCAAAACCAAAGGACATACGTATGTCCATGCTGAAGACTTGAACAGTTTCTATTAAATAGTTGAGTTTACTCGGTGTTTCCCCATACAGCTTCAGGTCGTCCATGTACAATAGATGGTTCAGTCTCTTTCCGTTTCCTTGGTCGATCTTGTAACCGGCGGTTGTGTGGTTAAGCAGTGTTGACATAGGGTTCATTGCCAGACAGAACCAGAGTGGTGAAAGTGAATCCCCGTGGAAAATGCCCCTTTTGATTCGTACTGTACCGATATGTCGGCTTGGCAGCTTAAGGTCAGTTCGCCACTGTCGCATTGGGTGTCCGAGCGTATTTATAATTCGGGGGCACACTTTATAGATGTCCAGAACTCTAAGTAACCAGTCATGAGGGACCGAGTCAAAGGCCTTGCTGTAGTCAATATATGAGATGTTAAGGTTCTTTTGCTTTTTTTGCACTTGTTTTAGTATAATAGAATCTATAGTCAATTGTTCTTTGCAGCCCAAGGCTGCTCTGATACACCCTTTTTGTTCTGCTTCAAATATTTGGTGTGTTTGGCAATGTTGATAAAGTCTCTCGTTTATTACAGCCGTAAATAACTTATAAATTACAGACAGACATGTGATAGGTCTGTAATTTTTTGGGTCCCTTAAGGATCGCCCTTCTTGAATAACAAAACGGTGTTTCCATTGGACAGGAATTCTGGGAAAATGTGTGGATCATCAAGCGCCTGCGTGAAACATCGGGCCAAAGCACCGTGAATAGCTGGGAATCGTTTGAGCCAGAAGTTCTGTATCCTGTCCGGTCCCGGCGTCTTCCAATTTTGGGTTTTCTTAATGGCTGCAGTGATGTCTTCCTTCGAAAATGTATTGACTACCATTCTAGGCACATTTAGAACTTTGTCTTCGATGGTACTTATCCAATCAGCATCATGGTTAAATCTCTCCGACTCGGCCCATACTCCTGACCAGTAATTGCCAAAAGCTTTGACGTCCACCTCAGCAGTATCTTGTTGTACTGCAGACTCATTCTCTAGCTTTCTAAAAAATTGTTTCTGGCTTTTTAGGAACTCGTTATTCTGTTTCTTTCTTTTATCTGTTGCATTGAATCTTGATAGCCTTGCTCCTTTAGCTTTATACTTTTGGCGGTATGTATCTTGTAGTTCTATAAGCTTTTGTAGATAGTTGGGTTGGTTTTCATATATTTTGGCTCCTTCTGCAATTGTCCTGACTTTTTGGTGGACTTTTTTGGAGGGTTTATCTTTTAAAAACTCAGCAATTAGATCGGCCCTGCCTCGTAGTTTATCGATGGTCTTCTCAAGCCTTCTTCTCCAGGCTGGTATCTGGTCAAGCCTATTGTAGGATATTGCTCGGGGATAATAAGTCGACTGCCCATTGTGCTGCACAACCGTTACAGCTGCACAGTAGAGAGCCAAGTGAACGTATTCTAATGATTTATCCGGTGTAGTGTAGGCTTCCAGTACAGCATTAACCCTCTCTATTATGCCTTGGGCTTTTCGAACGTTCTGAAGAACAGGTATGGCAGGCCTCTCTAAGGGGCAGGTATTAATGTACATTGCCAGTAAACTTTCAAAAGTTTCAGCCAACTTTTCTTTAGCAACTTCATTTTCATTATCTTGAGGTACCTGGTTCTCTGCCTCTTGTTGTGTTCTGTCCACCTGCTCCTCAGGAATACCTTCGTCTCGGTGAAATATGTTTCTTTCATTATCTCCATATTCTTGTTCTTGTTGAAGGATGTTACCAACTTCCCTTTTTGATATTTTTTGGTTTAATCAACGGTCAGATACTGTTTACTCAATATAACGCGTTTCCTATCGACGACGTTCTGTTCCGACACTTGCAAATCTGGGTGTCTTCTGGTAAAATCTGCATGGAGGGAGCTTCTCCATCCAGGAAGTGGTTGATCTTGACATTGGTTAACGTAGTAGAAAGATCGCATAATATCAATATTTAATTCTCGCGTCCATTTCATACGTTTTCCATTTTCTCTCCTGCGGGCAGCCCTACTAATAGCGGGCGAGCCATCAGGTAGAGTGGTATCGTCTTGGTAGTTACCAACTAAAGCGTCCACTTCACGCTGGTTTAATTGGGCTGTAGCTGATTGTACGACAGGGGCCCGCCTCTTCAACACCCTGCCGCCGACGTCCCGCATGCTGTCGTGTCCAGCGCCGGCTCCAGACACGCCCTGGCGATCCCCAGGCAGCGGCTCTATCGTTTCCAATGTTCTATTATGCTCCATAGTATAATGGGTAAATGCATTTTTCGCCTACTGCCAGGCATAAATTCAGCCGCTTCTAACATGAAGAACAGACGCTGTTGGAGTACCGTTCCTGACATGGAAACCCGTCGTGTCCTGTTGTGCTGGTTTTTGTCCACCCCGAGTATTTTATTTCCCCGGTACCCGCCATATCTGGCGAGCGTTTCCCAATTCGCACAGGGAGGTGTCCGATAGGAGATCCAGCAACACCCACGGATTGTGTGTGTGTGTGTGTATTATTATTATTATTAAATAGTTTGTTTTTATTTACCTATGTTGTTTTATTTATTCCTGTGGAATATTACAAATTTGTATGTTGTACATAAGTTATATTAGTAAAATATAATCATAAATGCGGTTAGTTTCATAAAGCTTGAAAGTAAATAATAGTTCTTTTTATATTTTTTTTGGTATGCAGTGTCTTGTTCTTGTTTGTTTTGTATTAAAAAAAAAAAAAGTTTTTATTAAAATAAAATAACTCGATTACATTTTTCAGTTTTTATACAGTTTTTTCACAATATTTTGAAGTAATCACTTGTCATCTTGTCAATCAAATTTTAAATATATCCTGCTATGCGTTCCAGTTGTACCAAGCTTTTCTTTCTAAATAAAATAAAAAAAACTGCTTTGAAATTAAAATGACAGACGCATCTATCAGTAATCAATGGATCGTTGGACAGACTATAGTAAAAAATAGTAAGATAAAATAATTACTTTAACCACCAAGGGTTGATTAAATGATACTTTAACAGCGAGGACAGGCTAAAAACTGTATTTCTTCGCACGTTTTTAATTCCATTTTTTTGAAAATTTTTGTATTCCTTTTTCATAAGTTATTCGGGATTTAAATGGAAGTAGTTTGGATATGGCGTTTGTCGCCTCAGCCTGAATATCTGTTGGTAATTTACTTATTTCGTTTTCAGCCATTTTCACAGCTCCCAATTCAATCAGCAACAGTTTACGGAAGAGAATTAAAAATATTGACCGAAAGCAACTAAAAGAAACAGCTTTTGTTTATTTTAGTCAATAAGATTGTGAAAGGCAAGAAAATTACGGCCAAGCTGATTTTTGGTTTGTCAGCGACTGTCTTTCGAAAATCGGAAATTTTTTTTAAACTGTACTACAACAAAATAATTAGACGCAAATTGTACAAAAGAACATTCTCTATAAGTTCGCCTAATGTTTTTTATAAGTTTTATTATTTCCGGACTTAGCGGCCGTTTCATGAACTCTTTGGGTGGTTTTCAAAAAGTTTGTTTTACAACAAAATTGACCCATCGAAAGTTGTTCATAATAAGCAACTTTTCTTCATGATTTTTTTGTAGCTTTATTATTTTTGGAGATAGCGTCCAGTTCATAAACAAATTAGGGTAGGTTTCCATAATTTTTTGTTTAGTTCTACCAAATTCCACCAAGCAAAAGTGTTCCATATTAAAATTACATGCAAACTTCTCTGCGATATGTATTTATTTCCCCAAAAACGAAACATGGAATTCATCAAGTGAATTAATATTGTTTTTTTTTTATTTGTATCGTCTTCTTTTGTGTGATGGACCTGGCTTTGGCTCCTCAGATTTATTGTTAGTTTCTTTTGTTGCTTCGTATGAAGTAAAGTCATCGTCGTCAAAATATAGTTCATAAGGCAAAGGTGTACATATACCTCTTATTTTGAACGAGTTTCCTAGGGTGAATTTGCTGAAAAAAGAGTAACATTGAAAACTACCCTAATTTGTTCATGAACTGGACGCTATCTCCAAAAATAATCAAGCTACAAAAAAAAATCATGAAGGAAAGTTGCTTGTCCATTTATTCTGAACAACTTTCATACGGATCAATTTGCTGTATTATTATCTTTGAGGAAGAATAAAGGTTCTTATTTTTAAATTGCCCATATAATCTAGATAATAATTAGAAGTAGTTAGCGGTTATGCAAGGGTATCTTTCACCCCCACTGAGTTAATGAATTTCGCGAGAAATATTCAATACGGCCCCGTCTGTCCATAACAGAAGACGGTCGATATGTCGAAAACCTGTAGCAAAATCTCATGTCTCGGTTTGCTATTTATTTTTATTATTATTAGATATAGTTTAAACGTATTGATGGTGGTAAAATGTACTTTAAATTGTTATAAAATTCTGCGTTTGTCATTGCAAATATTATTTTCGTTTTAATTGTTGCTCACCGGCTAGATTTTTTTTGCATTGCAGCTGGCGAAGAGCTATCTTACAGCTATCTCGAAGAGGAATCGAGCAAAATATCAAGTGTGCTATATTTTTGTAAGTGTAATTTTAAATTCTTTTCAATGAGTTAAAAATATACAGGGTTTGTTATATACCCATTTAAAAAATCAAATTTTCTGTTGATAATTTTTAAATTATTAATTTAAAAAAAAATATACTTAAACCATTAAATTCTGCAAAAAAGATGCTATGGAAATGTTTTCATAAAAATAGTAAATTTTCCGTAACAAAAAAGTTACAGCGATTTGTTAATAAAGCGTATTTTTGAAAAACACCCCGTAACTCCAAAACGGTAACAGGTATCGATGTGCGGTTTTCACCATCATGTTTTTGACAAAAATTGAGCTCCAGACACCGATATTAGTTTTCGTCTATCTCCTATAGAAAGGTTGTTTCCCTTTAAAAGCGTCCAATTTTGCCCACCCTGTACAAGAATCCGCGATGTAAAAATGTTTATCGTAAACCGTTTCAAAGTTATGGTACTTTTAATGAAAAAAGATTTTTTTTTTCAAAAGTGAGCTAAAAATCCTGCCTTCCGGGGATTTTTTTTCCTGGTTATTACCGCCACTCTAGCCAATCAATTAAATCTAATTTGATGTAACCAGACATTTAGGTACTTTAAAGTCAGTACCGTCATAAGGAAGTTCCTCTTTATACATACCGAAACAATTACTTTTACACAATCTTTAGAGTCAATAAAAGTAATGATATATGTCTTTAAGGCGGCGCTTTTTTGTAAAATTACAACAGTCTCTTGTTCACGACATTACAGTTATGTCAAACATGCCTTTTTTAATTGACGATTATTCTTCGAATGTCACAAAGGAATGAACGAATCATTATTCTTTTTCGTTTTAATGAAAAACATCTCAAATATTTGCTGGATTGCGGAGACCGACGTCCAGCTGGTTTGACTGTTAGACGAAGAAGAATTTAGTGTTTGACCAGCTGAAAATAAGCAGTCGGTCAGTCAGTGTACTCTACACATAGAAAAAATACCGTATGACCCTTAGAACTCATATAGAAAATTGATCATAAACAAGTAAAACAGTTTGAATAGAAAGAACACTTGTGAAAATATACAGGGTGTTTCAAAACAAATGCGAAAAACTTCAGGAGCTGATTCTTTGTTCAAAATAAAGGGTAGTTTGCTTCATAAACGTTGTGTCAAAAGCCAACCATTAGGGAGATATCGCGGTACAAAGATGGCGGAAAAATAATGTTTTTATTTTTTATCTTGAAAACGAAAAGAGATAGACTAATGAAATTTTTTGGAAGCATTACTATTATGAAAACACACTTTCTGGGAATTTTTTCACCTTTTTAAAATAAGTGGAAGGGGTTGAAATAAACTACCCTTATCATTCTTGTTAACGAAATTTAAAGAAAAATCTTATCAAACACATGCAAAAAAAAATTGGATAGTTTAGTTTGTTTAGACACTTTTTTATCTCTTGTGTTTTTTTAGTAAAACTCACCGATTTAGAATTAAAAAATAAAATGTAAAGCATTACATGTCAGGACAAAAAACATTTTTGGATAAAGAATCTAGTAGGCTGCTGTCAAACAATTTTATTTCGTAGTAATATCGCTACATTTTCTTCTGAACGATAACCTCTTAAAAATTATTTACCAAGACAATTTTTAATTCTGTATATCATGAAAGTACAAAATAATAAAAAAAGTGCATATTAAAAAATAAAAATGTTTTTTGTCCTGACATGGGGTAATGCTTTACATTTTATTTTTTACTTTCAAATCGGTGAGTTTTATCAAAAAAACACAAGAGATAAAAAAGTTTCTAAACAAACTAAACTATCCAAATTAGTTTTTTTGCATGCGTTTGATAAGATTTTTCTTTAAATTTCGTTAACAAGTATAATAGGGGTAGTTTATTTCAACCCCTTCCACTCATTTTAAAAAAGTGAGAAAATTACCAGAAAGTGTGTTTTCATAATAGTAATGCTTCCATAAAATTTCATTAGTCCATCTCTTTTCGTTTTCAAGATAAAAATTATTTTTCCGCCATCTTTGTACCGCGATATCTCCCTAATGATTGACTTTTGACCCAACGTTTATGAAGCAAACTACCCTTTATTTTGAACAAGGAATCAGCCCCTGAAGTTTTTCGCATTTGTTTTGAAACACCCTGTATAGTGATTTTTTAAAGCAACTATTCCCATTTTTGAAAAATATTGTAATTATATTATGTGTACATGGTTGTTCACCACATACGACACGGAGTATTTTAGCTAAACGATTCGATTTTTACAAATTGTAAATTTTGGGTTCGTTGAAGGACTATTAAAGCTACAATTTAAAAATATTTTTACAAGATACAGTGTCCCAAATAAATAAAAAATATCAAAGTTGCATTTTTTTAAATGGAACACCCTGTATATTATTACATTTTTAGTTTCTACGATTAAAATAAAGATAAATTTTATTACGGTTTATCACATTTAAACCTTACCGTTTTTGAAATATTTTCAATTTTGTGAAATTGCAGTAAAAATTTTAAGGTTTATTTCTCCAGGATATCAAAGTTTTTAATACTTAATATTTACTAAAGTATATTTATTGATCAGTTATTGTGACGCAATAATACTACCTTATACAGAGTGTCTAAAAATTAATTTTAAATAATTTCTAGCTTTAAACGGCAATAACTTGTTTAATTTAAATGGAACACCCTGTATATATTAGAATAGATGCAAAAAAAAATTGTTTATCAAATTGGATTGCACCATTTTTTACCTATCCCTTCAAGTTTTCAAGAAAATGCATTTTCTTATAATTTAAACCTCATTTATCAATATACCCATGGAATATTGACATTTTTGATTGTTTTTAAAGCAACAAATGTACAGAATGTACAGGTGCTAAAAGCGATAATATTAGAGTCCATTTGTATACAAAAAGAAAACCATTTAAATCTTTATAAAAGAGTATACCATTAATTAAATAATATACCACCATTATTTCCGCCCAAATATTAATTAATTATATACTTAATTGTGTTATTTAATAAATTATTTTAAATAAATGTGGATTTGAATCAGAAATCAATATAATAATAAGTTATGAAAATAAACGTCTCTGTTGTTATAAATAAGCATTTGTCAAAAAATGAAATAAAGTTTTTAAGGTTATACAAAATTCAGTTTTTTATGTATTTAGTATTTACAGCAATTATTATTAATCAAGGCAAACAGTCAGTTAATGTAGTTTGAATACTGGAATCATTTTAATTGGTCCTCTTTAACAACTATTTAAACAGTTTTTTTAATTTTTTAATGAAATGAACGAACTATATCGACAATATTAGTATCTTTACTCTTGAAACATTTGTTACAACTTTAAAAATAATCTAAAATGTCAATTTTCCATGGGTATATTGATAAGTGGGGTCTAAATTATAAGAAAATGCATTTTCTACGAAAACTTGAAGATATAAGTAAAAAATGGTGTAATATAATTTGATAGACAATTAAATTGTGCATCTGATTCTCCTAGAATATATAGGTTGATAAATTTGTGATATACCTTGGCTTTGCTGTAACGTTTCTCTGTATACGTTACTATACCATTTGTAGCCGCCAAGTCAAGTAGTACCATATTAGACTGCACTCGTGTACGTCGTGTGGGAATGCCTTATCTATTATCAAACAGACAAACAGAATCGTACTATTCCTAATTAACAAATTCTTACCTAACGACCCGTTGCCGTTGCTTAAAACAAAGCTCACCGGTAATCTCAAGTGGAAAGGAATACAAATGAATTGGTTTTCTGGGAACTTCGATTGAATTAAAGATGTTCGAAAAAAAAAGACGTTTAAAGACTCCAAATTCAAACATGATTAGTATTCATGATCGGCAAATTGAGGGTAATATTGATTCTGTACACGAATTAGTGTGTCCCGGGTTTTACTAATGACCAAAATTGTTTAAAGGATCACTGGGAAGGTTGATAAAAAATAATCAAAGTTAATTTATATTGAAAAAGTGTTCTAACCTTATTTTTGGCTACAGAATAAAAAATTGTGTTGCAAAATTATTTAGAAATGTATTATTATCTGAACTATATTCAATACCAATCAAACTTTTAGTTACGTAATCGAGGGCGTAATTTTTAAATTCATTGTTGCCAACCATGGACATATTCGGCGCCGTGCTGACTAACTGGAATTTAAATCTCGCGCTGGGGATTCAGGTGGTAGCTCTGCTGTAAAAAATGTCAAGTTGCCACATTTATTTATTTATTTCCTGACAATCTCATTTGTTTTGACACTTTAGTTTTGTATTACGAGTTTTTAGTTGTGATACTTTAAGCTTAAAAATGTTTACTAGCACACCTTGCAGTCGAACATTGTTCTTTTTAGAACCTCTTTTAGTACCCTTTTTAGTGCTAAAGTACAAGATAGCTTAATAGCCGTAAAAGACTCATCGCAAATTTATTAGAATATTTTGAACGGGAAAGCGGTAGTAATGGGCCTTTATATCCCTTAAATGCTGTTAAGAAGGTGAGTTTTGTTGATGTAAATAATAACTGTTTATATATTAACTAGCGTGTACCCGCGACTTCGTTCATTTGAAATGGTGATGATAAAACAAAGCAAGAATTTCTATTAACATACAAACTGGATAAAATTTTCTCACATTTATATCAGCATGAGAAAAAACAATCGAGAAACCCCTCCTTATCGAACCTCTACACCTCACAGTCAATCCGTTTGCCAAAAATCAGCTTTAAACATAAAGCAGTTTAAGCAGAATCGTGATGATATGACCATTGAGTAATGGTCATATTTTACGAAACACCCTGTATAAATTTTAAAAAATCTTAAAATATGTAAAACAACAAAATAAAATATACGTGTTTAAGAGTTTTTCCGAAAAATTTACCGGTTTTTAAACAAAAAATATTCTAATATTTGAGGGGTGGTTTCACCCCCTTAGAATTCGAGTTTCGAAAAATACCTTCTTATCGAACCTCTTCACCCTAAAGTCAATCCGTTTTCCAAAAATCAGCTTTTTACGTCAAGCGCTTTAAGGATCGTGATTAAATAAAAAATATTGTAATATTTGAGGGGTGCTTTCACCCTCTTGGAACTGGAATTTCGAAAAATCCCTTCTTATCGAACCTCTACATCCTAGAATCAACCTGTATGCCAAAAATTGAGCTTCTTACGTTGAGTGGTTCAGGCAGGATCGTGATTAATCAATGGAGTCAGTCACTTAAGTTTTATATATTAGTATAGATAATTAATTTATTTTTATTTCCTAAAATATTTGTAATCTTTTACATATTATGTAAAAGTGGGCAACGCTGTACCGGTCAAGCTTAATCACGTGACTAAAAGCTTATTTGATATGAACTATACATCAAAAATAATACAGTGTAAATCCCGCTTTATATTCAAGCTAATTTTTTGCATAAATTTAATAGTACGGGAGGTGGCGACACTAAAAATTATGTAAGATTTCATAACGATTAGTTTTACTTTTTTTGTATCATTTCAAAGCTATCGTAACATAAAATCGATTCCTGCAGGGGTACCAGCGGGACACTGATTAACCGCGATATGTTAATTATGTTAAAAAAAAAGTTTCATTGTTAAAAATAGTAAAAGTAGAAACTTTATCAATTTTTTAATAACATTTACGACATAAAACGATATCCTGCCACTTTTTCGGTAGACCTATACACTCCTGCCATAATAGTGACTCATTATTTATGTGAAAAAAAAATTATCAATTGATACAAATTATAAAAGTTGAAATTTTTTTTAGCATTTCATTAATAATTACGATAACTAAAAAACTTATCCTGCCAGTCATTTATGGGACCTGGCTTCGGCAGAAGCAAAGTTGTTGAGCGGAAACACCTTTATATATTCAATATTCTAGGCTTCCAAATTCTAAATCTAAAGGTTCTCAATGCGTTATATATTGAGTGATTATATACACATGTTAGTTATATACATTTTTCATTTCTACAAAATTATTATTTAGGTTTATCAAAAATTTAGATAATTTATACCAATGGATAATTTTTTTTTACATAAATAAAATTATGGCAGGAGTGTATAGGTCTACCGAAAAAGTGGCAGGAAAGCGTTTCATGACTTATTTAAATGCTATTAAAACATTGAGAAAGTTTCATCTTTTATTATTTTAAACATTTAGACTTTTTGTTCAACATACCGCCGCGCCGTCAATCGTTGTCCCGCTAAAGAGGTGGCAGGAGTTCATTTTCTTGATCAGCGGTATTAATTTTACAAAATAAAATAAAAATCGAGTTTTATGAAATGGGATAATGTGAAAAGTGTCGCCACCTCCCGTACTATAAGTCAGAATGTAAATTGTAACTATCTAAACAAATATTTTTAATAGATTCAAGTAAGAGATAGTCTTTAACAATGTAAAATACTTGAAAATGTCAATTAATTATTACTTGTGTAAATAGCACCTAAACTTTACTTAGCCAATAAACAAATACAAGAAATCTGTCAGAAGTTAAAAATCAATAATATTGACCATGAAGAAGTATTTGATTTCCTTGACATTATGATGAGAAACAAAAAATAAAAAAATGTAAACAGAACAAATCCGTATCTACATCATATTATAAATAGAAATAAATTGTCAATAGTTAAATAAAAATAAATCAAAAATCTATAATGTTCATAAAAAAACAGATGTTCTTCTAGTGTTAATTAGTTATTGTTTATACAAGACGATAAAATGATATTTTATCGTCGACCGAATAAAAGATTAATTCACGAGCGATGAAATCGTAAGTGAATTAATTTCGGGAAACGATAATGCAATTTTATCGTCGTGTATAAAACAATATTTTTTTCCAGAGCAAGTTACGTGTTAAAAAATATTCAGAATATTATTTCAAGGAATTTATTACGAGTAGAAAAAATATTGTGCTGGGTTGGCGTTGGTTTCTATGTAATTTGACAAATAAATAAAGCTGTCTCTTTAGTTGTCAGTTTTGAGTCAATATTTTTTAATTCTCTTTCGTGTCGATTGCTGATTGAATTGGAGCCGGAAATGGCTCAAAACGAAATAAGTAAATTACCAACATATATTCAGGCTGAGGCGACAAACGCCATATCCAAACTACTTCCATTTTAATCCCGAACTTATGAAAAGGAATACAAAATTATTCAAAAATGGAAGCAATTAAAAAACGTGCGAGAAGAAATAAAGTTTTTAACCTATCCTCGCTGTTAAAATATCATTTAATCTACCCTTGCGGTTAAAGTACCGCTATGTTCCTTCCAAGAGATAAAATAGTACCGCATGATCGAATAAAAACGGCATCAGCGATGGCTATGAAATGAAGATCGCTGTCATTTTATATGTAAAATTAAATGGGGAATATGTCATTGATGTTCACTTCCAAGCCAACTGGACGCCGTTTTTTTTCGATCATACGGTACTACTTTATCTCTTGGAAGGAGCATAGCAAATATCTTAGGTCCACCGCGAAGGGACTCAAATATGGCCGCCTTAAATTCCGGTTTATCAGTGCCGTTCTAATTTTATTTAAAAAATGTAAAATTATAATGTAGGGTAGACATGAGGTAGACTCAATATTTTTTTTTATTTTACGTTGTGAATAAATGTTGGTAGTTATTAAAATTGTTATTAAAATATAAAATTCTAATAAAAATAGATAAGGTATAATTATTTATAACCACAAACATCCGATACGCTACTGAAGCAGGTAAGTCAAATTGACGTATCTAAATTCTTTGACATCTAATCTTTGACATGTAGTAAATAAAAGCAAAAATGCAAGAAAAAATATATAATTATTTAATTTAAGTGAATTTCATAAATGATCGGTTTACTACACGTATGTATATTATATAGTCACTTACTAGCGAAAAGTTGTTACATTATTTCACTCGATTTTTGCCGATATTTACCGCACGCTACACAACCAACTATTTTAGAGTCTTTTTCGATAAATTGCGATAGTCTCACTGTTAATTTAAGTTCTGCCACAATTTCCATCTAAATTTACTACCTTTATACAACTATCAGTAGTAGAATAAATAATAAATAACATAAAATCAGCTCCGTAAAAACTGACAAATCCACAAAATTTCAAATCAAATTCAAATGTGTCAAATGAATCGTCAAACAGAACTGTCAAGGATCCCCACCCTAGAGTCCTTTTTCCGCCCACCATGCATGAATACATGGATAGCATTATGCTCCCTCCTTAGTCTTCTCATTCAAAGTTTTATCTACTATTTTTGATAGTTATAAGGCAATTTTCACAGTTTCTATGGAAAAATATAATAACTTTCTGTCACTATCTATTAAGATTTGGCATACCACCAGATAAAAACTAATGAAATTAAGAACAATAAAACAAAAAATTCCTAGAATGGCAAAAGTGCTATTTGACGCTTCATTATATTATAACGGATATTAGAAACGATTTTATATATTATTCAGAGAAAGCACTCACTATATAGGTACTGTTTTCTAGAAATCCTTTCAGGTATAGATATGATCTGTCGGAAAGATATCTATAATATTTTAAATGTGTAGACAACCATATCATCATTGCTCCAGTTTTTTTTCAGCATTATAAAAGAAACATGAGTGCAAAAATCAACGGTAAAAAAAACTAAATACAGTATGAAATTACGAATGTGTTTTGGTCAGGTATATGGGTTAGACGGGTAAATATACTGCGTGGTGAATTAAACAGACCTATAAATAATGATAAAATTTATTTAGAAGCATCAGTGCTAATTAAATTTAATGTAATTATAATGTTGATTTTAGTATTTAAAATTATAATTTGTAATAATAATTTATTAAGATGGATTTATTATAGAAATTAGTAATTCTTAAAATAACTGCTGTAAAAAATGAGCTCTTGAAAAAAGAAAATAATTAAAAATTTTTATTTATTTTGTTTAAAGTAATTATAGTATTTGTAAAATAAAATCTTTGTTATTGGGTTCATCAAAAATGACAGAAAATACAATTAACCATGACCAACATGACAGACAGGCCAGAGACATCAATTTGTGACGTCACCGCACTAGTCCGGCTTTTCAATTGTGCCATATGGTACTGCATATAGGTTTTGCATAAATAATGGTATTTATTGATAGTTTTGCCAGATATAAATATGAAAAATATTATACAGAAAGGTATTAAAAAATAACATTAACTTTTTATACGCGTTAAAAAGTATTTTTTAAAAAAAAAAAAAAAAAAAAAAAAACAGGAATATTAATATGAAATAAACTACAGCATAAGATGAACAAAATAAAAATCTAGATAATAAAAAGCGTGTCCTAAAATTGCGTTAGCGAAATTATTTAACATTTTAAAAAAAAAAAAAAAAAAAAAAAAAAAGTTTCCAAAATATTAAAAAATTTGAAAACTATACGTTTATCAACAAGTGAAAGAAATTTATTGTATATGATAACGGCAGAATACATTTAAAAAGTTTAATTAAAAATAATTATTGTAAAAAATTTGCCTAACATATTTAAAAATGTAGTGTATCAGATAGAAATTAACACTATTAACATTAAGTAATTTGTAGTTCGATGTTCATCAAGTAACCATCTCCATAAATCACGTAAAAAGCATGAATATCATTTTTTTTATATAAAATACTGAAATAAAGTACAAATTCATTTAATTTCTTTTAAAATATTGCCATTTCATAATAATAATAATACTTTTCAATATTTATTTCATCTGAATTTCAAATCTTGTTTTTGTATCACAGGACGGTTTCTCTTTATGGGAACATGCACAGAGAGTCCATAAGAGGGTTGATTTGGAAAAATTGTAGGCACAGCATGTTCTGTAGGTTTTGAACGTGACCTAGTTACAGTTAATATTGTTGGGAGAGAGAATGTAGACAGATCCTGAGGACTTATTATAATTGCTGCTACAAGGCACAGGCACAGAACAATGTCGCGGAATTTTTTACTTCACACAGGCGGCATCGCCGGTGTTGCTATAATTTTTACCGAAAGTATGGTTTTTTTCGCGGGTACGATGTTATGAATCGGATCTAGATAGTTCACTATTCACTCAAAATTATTTAGTATAATTTTATTAGCATAGAAACGCGTAAAAAACACAGATTTGTTGCGAAACTAATGAAAACAATTGGTTTGTTTACGACTACTAATTCTGGACCACTTAGGTAGAACTGTCAAAACAGTCAGGCCTTGAATATGACCTTAGCCACGAATTAACCTGTAAATTAAAATGACGGATACAACTGTCACTGTTAGGGATCTTCTACCTGGACAAACTATAACATATCGTATGAAGAATAAAAATGGCGTCGGCGATGGCTATGAAATGAAGATCGCTGTCATTTTATATGTAAAATTTAATTGGAAATGTCACCGATCGTCATTTCAAGCCAACTGAACGCCATTTTTTTTTCGATCATACGGTATATCATAGTCTTAATCGTAATCTTACAAAAATCATTTTATATAAAAGTAAAAGCACTTTTACGCCTAAGCAAAAAAGTTCGAAAATATATTATTAAACTAACTATAGTTTCTCGATATATAATTACTTACAAGGTATTACCTGGTGGTAATACTTTTAAATTTTTTATATTATTTGCAATGTTTGAAACTGTTTAAAAATATTTTTTTTTATTGTTTTAAAGAGTAATAAGTATATTCCGGAAAAATATTTTTTTTTTTATTTTTCGTTTAGAGTCTAGCAGTTCTTTCATTATAATTTTTGCCTTTAAATCTGCCAATGTCCTGTGTCCCATAAATGCCGATAAATCTTAGATTTTTTTATAAATTGCTGTTTTGAAATATTCTTTTTTTTAATTTTTTTTAAGAAACAGCAATCCAAAAAACATAGATATTATTTGGCTTAATTAAATAGCATTTAGGAAAAACATTACTTGGCATATAATTTATTCTAAAAATAGTATAAAATAAGAAATTTCTATACAGAGGTAATAAATAATCAATTATAAATATATATTTTAAAAGTAATAACATCATCATTTTTCAAAAATGATAACAAAATAATTTGAAACTTTAACCCTTTAACTAACACTCTGGTTTAATAATAATTATAATAGATGTTGATAATATCTATAAGATGAAATGGACCATTTTATTTAGATAATACATTTGTTTATGGTCTTCTTAGAACACCGAGATGTTGATTGTCTATTTATAAGAAATAAACAGGACTACCAAGAGATTAACCAGAAAATGATTGCTAGCGCCTCTACAAAGTGTTAATTCGTCATTCTATTGGTCCCTTTATTTGTCTTGGCATTCTGGAAAGTTTTTTGACATCGTACAAGAACGCCATGGCTTAAGATGGTAATCAAAAAAGAATAACAGAATGAAAAAAACCGAATAATCCTTTTGAAGACTTGCTAACAAACAACACTTTAACTGCTATTTTGGAGGTACACGGAGAAAAATAAATCTCAAGAAAAACATAAGATGTAAAATATATTTATGATAATGCTTAAATATTAAAAATGTAAATATTACAAAATGAATGCATTAGTTTCGGAGCACTGTCTTGTAGTATGTTTATGATAATTCATTTTTACTCCAACAGAACATGCTATTTTTTTTCAAACACATACAAATAAGTCTTTTAAACAATTATTTCAAACGTTTAAAATAATATAAAAAGATTTAAGAGTCATACCTTGTATGTAATAATATATGGGGTGTCCCAGAAATAAGTCGTATTTTTAATTGGTAGTATAGTTCAACTCAGAAACAAGCCTATGATTTTTTTTTCGCAAAAAAAATTTTGAAAATTCTTAAAGAAAATTTTGAAAAAAAATTCATAAAAAAAATATTTTTCACAAACTAATAGAGACAGAGTTTACCAAAAAATTTTTTTATAACTACTAGCGGGTAAATGAATTTCTAGACCTGTACAGAATTTTTTGGAACTTTAGTTACGGAGATATACATTTAATCGGACATTTTAAAAAAAATTAATTTTATTTTTTCAGAAATATTTTTTTTTTTTACAAAAAGTACTTTTTTATAACTACTAATTGGGTAAATGAATTTCTAGATATACGAATTTTTGGAAATTTAGTTTCGGAGATATTCATTTAATCGGACATTTTAAAAAAAAAGAATTTTATTTTTAGAAACTATTAGAGACAGAGTTTACCAAAAATTTTTTTATAACTACTAGTGGGTAAAATGAATTTCTAGATATATTACGAATTTTTTGGAACTTTAGTTTCGGAGACATACATTTAATCGGACATTTTAAAAAAAAATAATTTTATTTTTCAAGAAACTATTAGAGACAGAGTTTACCAAAATGCTTTTTAACTACTAGTGGGTAAATGAATTTCTAGATATATTACGAAATTTTTTTGGAACTTTAGTTTCGGAGATGTAAATTTAATCGGACCTTTTAAAAAATTAATTTTATTTTCAGAAACGCTATTAGAGACAGAGTTTACCAAAAATGCTTTTATAACTACTAGCGGGTAAATGAATTTCTAGATATATTACGATTTTTGGAACTTTAGTTTCGGGGATATACATTTAATCCGACATTTTTTAAAAAAATTAATTTTATTTTTCAGAAACTAGTAATAGAGACAGAGTTTACCAAAAATGCTTTTTATAACTGGCAGGTAAATGAATTTCCTAGATATATTACGAATTTTTGGAACTTTAGTTTCGGAGATATACATTTAATCGGACATTTTAAAAAAAATTAATTTTATTTTTCAGAAGTAATAGGGACAGAGTTTACCAAAAATGCTTTATAACTACTAGTGGGTAAATGAATTTCTAGATATATTACGAATTTTTTTGGAACTTTAGTTTCGGAGATATACATTTAATCGGACATTTTAAAAAAATTAATTTTATTTTTCAGAAACTATTAGGGACAGAGTTTACCAAAAATGCTTTTTATATCTACTAGTGGGTAAATGAATTTCTAGATATATTACGAATTATTTTGGAACTTTAGTTTTGGAGGTATTCATTTAATTGGACATTTTTAAAATTAATAATAATTTTCCCTTTAAAACGGAATTTATAATTTGAAAACTGTGAAAAAACTACCTAACGTTTAACGTCAAAAACGGATAAACCATGTTTGAAACCTTTTCCATGGTACAAATACGAATATGAAGTTCGCTACCTTAGCAAAGATTTACGTTGTTGCCAAAAATATTCGCTGATTAACTAAACAAGCTTTCATTGTACATGGTGCAAACGTAACAGAAATAATCATCGATTAAAATATAATCAGTGATTACTTAAACGCTGTTTAAATGCAAATTGGTGCAAACGGCCATAATACACTGACTGGCACAAAAAACGGACAACTAAGTTTTCTTATTTATCATAAAGCTTAATATACAGGGTGTCCCAGAAATAAGTGCAAGTATTTTAACTGGTAGTATAGTTCAATCCCAGAAACACGCCTATGAGGTTTTTTCCGCAAAAAAAAATAATTGAAAATTCGAAATATTTTGAAAAAATTTTGGATTTTTTTTTA
Source organism: Sitophilus oryzae (assembly GCF_002938485.1). Classification (NCBI taxonomy): domain Eukaryota; kingdom Metazoa; phylum Arthropoda; class Insecta; order Coleoptera; family Curculionidae; genus Sitophilus; species Sitophilus oryzae. Next base: position 578,513 of record NW_022146846.1, read on the forward strand.
GTTTTTAGTTAAAATACATAATTTCTTGATAATATGGCAACATAGGTTTTAGATTAAATTTACAGGAAAGAAAATCCAGAAAAGATCCAGTGGTTTTCAAAGTTTTAGCAAAAAATCATTTGGAACTTTTCAAAGTAAAATAACTCCGTTATATTGGACTTATTTGAAAAACGATAAAGCGAAAATACGTTTCTTTTATCGAGATCTACCACCCCTTAAAATACTTGCACTTATTTCTGGGACATCCTGTATATCGAGAAACTATGGTTACGGTTCGTTGAATACTTGACACTGTCAGTTTTCATCCCCCCCCCCCAGTTCACTTTTTATATTTTCCTACTTTTATGCTTAAAAAAAGCGTACTAGGCCTTAAAATGACTTTTTTATATTGTCAATCACGTCGCAAAAATTAATAATTTTGTGACCTTTGAAAAAAAATATATTGAACAAAAATATAAGAAATATTTTTTTTTTCTCGATATAATTTCATACAAGGTATGACTTTTAATTTTTTTCATATTATTTGGAACGTTTGAAATTGTTTAAAAAATTATTTGGGTGGCGTTTGAAAAAAAATTGCATGTTCTATTCGAAGTAAAAATGACTTTTTGTAGCTCACTGCCAAATCGGCATACAACTCACCTCAAAAAAGGAGTGTCATTTTTGCTCCCTAATAAAGCTTTAATATATACTAGTATTTATATCAATATACAGGGTGAGTCTTAAATAAGTGCAAATATTTTTGGGGCTGGTAGATCTCGATAAAAAAAAATCATATTTCTCTTTACCGTTTTTTCAAATAAGTCCAACATAACCGAGTGATCTTACTTTTTAGAAATTAAAAATGATTTTTGCTTAAATTTTGAAAATCACTGGATTTTTCCTGGGTTGTCTTTCTTGAAAATTTAATCTATTACCTATGTTGTTTGTGTGTGCCATATATTACGTTTTCTAATTAAAGTAAAAACTTCAAAAAAGAATTTTAAAAAATGTTTTAAGAACACTAATTTTTTTTAAAACTATTTTTATAAAAAAAAAAAAAAAAAAAAATAAAACTGTTTCTATTATTTTTTTAATTATAATTAAAAGAATGTAAAACTTTAAACGTTATATTTGTAATACAATTTTGATTTTTCTTCCTCATTGACAAAATACCAAACAAAAATTTTCAAGAAAAAAATAATATTAATTATGAAACGGTAGATTTTTTCTGCCGGGTTTTCTTTCTTGAAAATTACATCTATTACCTATGTTGCCATATATTATGTGTTCATACTAAAAATTAAAAAAACTACCAAAAAAATACGAAAATGCCAATTTTCAGAACAATTTTTTTTACTCACAAATAAAAATGCCCACTTATTTAAGACTCACTCTGTATTTGATTACTTGCACTTTTAAAAAACTTTAATTTTTTGATTTTCTTCCTCATTGACAAAATACAAAAAAAAAAATTCAAAGAAAAAAATAGTATCAATTACTCACCGTAAAGAATATTTAAACTAAAAAAAAACGTTTTCTCCTAAAATCCTCCACGCAAACTGTCCCAAAAATCCCTTCAAACCACGCACGTCCGTTCGACTCAACACACCCGGGAAACCCAGCAGAAACAAACGCGAATCAAAAAAAAAAAATAGAAGGCATCGCAACCGCCCGCTGAAACGCCGAACAATCGAACGACGACCCGCTGAAACAATTGAAGAACGTCCTTGCGCGGCCTTGCAACAACAAACCACCGTTTCTTTCCGCCGCCGCTTACTACGATTATTTCACACGGGCTTCCTCACCATAAAGCAAGGCCAACTCTTCTTCGGCTGCCGCTGCTGAAAGCTCCTCTTCTTCCGCGCTACTATCGTGCTTCACTTGTTTCGCGATTTGACGCCGGCCGGCCGACGGCGATGTTCATATGTTTTTTCGGGAGAGGATGGTGCGATAAGGAGGTAGCAGTTGGTATAAGATGAGGCTGAAATGTTTGGGGGGTATATATAAAGATTTTGGGGAAGGTGGGGGAATGGGAGATGAATACAGATGAGTTTGAGAAGGAAAATGGTGGGAAACAGACTGTTAAAGTTCTAAAATTTGTATTTTTTCTTCTATTGGTAAAATGAAAGTTTCCTAAATACATACCACTTTGCAACTTGATCACAAACAACATTTTTCAACTAATTGGTAGACTGCACATTGGTCAATTCTCAGTATAAAAAAATGGCGTTTGCTCTATGTGTGTATATTTGGAGTGAAACTTCTTATATATATATTAACGGGATTTAGTTTAAGTATTTAATACTTATTTCCAACTACGACCTATTGCTGCCTTCCCGTTACCCTACGCCACACGTCTCGATTTAGAGCGTCATCAGCTTCTAGATTACGAGCTTCCATTGCTTCCTTAACCGTTCCATTCCAGGATTTTCTAGGTCTACCTCTCTTTCTTCTGAAGCCCAATAATTTTTTTTTGGCCGCCTGTTCTCCGGCATACGCAGAACATGTCCAAACTACTTTAAGCTGGATTTTTCGATTCGATCTCGTACTGTTTTCTCCGATGCATTCATGATACACCTAACCTCGATGTTTGTCTTTTTTTCCATCCTAGATATACCTGCGCTTCTTCTAAGGTAGTCCATTTTAACAACTTGGATTTTGCGCTTCGCGTCTGCACTCAGAGTCCATAGCTCTGAACCATAGCAAAGAACTGACTCTACCAATATTCGTCCAAGTCTCTTTTTAGTTGTTGCAGACAAGTTTCGGTCCAACCAGAGGCTATTAAGACATCCAATAACTTGTTCGCTCTTCCGAATTCGAGTTTGTATTTCTTCTTTGCCCAAACCCTCGTTGTTGATAATAGCATCCAGGTCTACTTGTTGAATCTGGATCATTAATGAAGTCTTCAAAAGAGAAGACTTCCATTTTCAGTAAAACTTCTTACTATGTAGATAATTTGATTCACTTTCACAAGATTTGTATTAAAATGACAGTCTGTCCGTTTGTGGACTCCATTTGGGTACCTCTATCCACATGCTGAGTTTGGTTCCAATCGACCCATAATTAAGAATAATCCTGATGATTTCGTCCATTTAGAGGCATCGGTTCGAAACGTCGAGGGCGTCATCCTGTAGCCCGTCCCCAATTATGCCGAAATCGACAAACATTTTTCTTCAATATCAAATCCTTAGTCTCATCCTGATGAAGATGTAAACGAAACGTCGTATCCAACTTTGCAGGGACCGTGTGCACCGTCGCTCACAGCCTACCCACCAAATTTGGTCGCAATCGAACGACATCAACTTTTGACGTTTCTTACGTTGAAACTGTCACAGTGTCGTACACGGTCAAGTTGGCTTTGGTTCAATTTATCAACATTCCAAATTTCATTTAAATAAGACGAAATAGTAACCGTAGGCTGTCCTTATCACTTTTCCTCTCGCCTGTTGTGTCGCGTGTCGTGTTACGGCCTTGAATTTTTAGTCCCAGCGGGCATAAAAAAGATTCAAATTTTTTGGAAATAGATTTGTGTGTCTGGAAACGTTTTCTCCTTTTTTAATATTTCTAAAATTATCTATTTCTCTATTTATCTCGCCAATATTATCACCGATTGTCATTTTCGAGCCGTCTTTGACACCGTTTTTTCGGTCATACGGTATAATTAATATGATAAAACCATATTGCTATAAAGAATCCAAAAAGTTCCATATTTCAAGTTGTATCTCAAGCCAATCTAGTAAACAGAATCGTAAATCGTACTTTGCAAACCGATAATTGAGAGTATATAGTGGTTTATTTATGTCTAAACATTTAAAGCAGCACTGGCATTAGAATTAGAAATGAAATACATCAAATAGTACTAAAGCTATGTGTACAGTAGGATAAAATTTCAAATTTAATATAATTTTTATTTATTTTTAAAAATAAGAATGAACTGCATGGTCACAGTCCCCAGACTGCTTTCAGAATTGGTTCTAACCTTAGTCTAAGTTTCTAACGGATGCAAAAATGTACTTCCCTATTTTAGGCTAGATTCTATTCTTCCTTGAAAACTTATAATTTGTTCTGAGTACGATGGTGGTCCTAATGATATATGGCCGTCAGCATCTAAAGACACGGAGGACTTTTGTAATCATCATCATCATTTTCAGCTTATTCAAGCATTTCAAATTATGGTGTAGCCTCCTTCACGTACTTTCTTTGTAGTTGAGCCCAAGTGATTCCTCTCAACTTCCTAATATCAGGTCGAATCTCAGGTCTTCTAGGTCTTTTAATTCCTCGTGAGTATCATGCTGTAATTTTTGTGGTCCATCTGTTGTCCGTCCTTCTTGCCAGGTGTCCTGCCCATTGCCATTTGAGGGATCTGTGGATGACATCTATTACCTGCGGCTTTTAGAGTAGATACGACAACAACAAATTCTTTTACGGTCACATTTTGTTATTTCCAGCATATTTCATTCCATTGAACGTTGTGCAGTTGACTTGCAGTTTCCTTATAATGTCCGTTTTTTCGTTAAGTATCCAGGTTTTGCATGCATAGGACATGACTTGGAGTACATATTTGTCGAACGTTTTCTACTTTAGATTTTTTTTTCACTATAAGGGGCCGTCCTCTGCCGGAAACACTGCGACCTGTAAGGCCTATTGTGTTTGTCCCCTTTCTATATCTGCACCCATTCTCCTATCCCTGTGCCCTGCACTAGCTTATGCAGGTCCTTGATAGGATGGGAGCATAGTTCCTCCGGTTCTAGCCTAGCTTTCCCAAATAAAGAGTGTCGCTTGCGATCCAGAGCGTCGCAGTGACATATTATGTGCTCCGCTGTTTCAGGATCTTTATCGCAGAGTCTGCAGCAAAGACTTCCTTGATACAGATTGAGCTTGTTCAGGTAACACTTGACAGCCATATGTCCTGTCAAGAGGCCTGTTGTAATCCGCAATTTATTCCTGCTAAGCATTAGCAGTTCTTTTGCGGTTTTAGAGCTAGGTCCTTGGATAAAAGCCTTGCTGTGCCTGTGCCCCTGTCTGTTTCTCCAGTGGACATTCTGCCTTTCCCTGATCCAGAGTTTTAGTGCAATACGGGCCGTACATTTGGGTATTCCCAGTACTGGCTCTGGACCAAGATAAGATGCCGATGATCCTTGCCTAGCTAGCTCATCGGCTTTTTCGTTGTCTTGGATGCCGCTGTGGCCCGGCACCCAGAATAATTTAATTCTGTTCCCTCGAGCCAGAGCTTCCAGTTCACCTAGGCATTCCCAGACGAGTCTCGACGATACCCGTCTGGGATAGAGTGGTATTCTAAATTTGAGTAATTCAGTTTCTTCCATAAGTACTCCATACTAACTTAATTCTTCTGTTGATTTCTGGTAGTAGAGATCCCGAGCTTTGTATAGTTGTCCCAAATAATATATTCTTCTACTATTTCCAGTGTTGTGTTATTTACTAGATTATCCCTTCTCTCCACTAGTTCGTTATACATAACTTTAGTTTTTGTTCAATTCATTTTGAATTTATTGTTGGCTGTATTTAGTTCCTTAATTTGTGCTTGTAGTTCTTCAGGGCTATTTTCAGTTTTGGTTTAATTCATAGGATTCGGTATTTACTGCAGTATGATGATACTACCATGATTTTTCTTATTTTATTTTGTTTTGGTTTGGAATTACAAATATTTATGTTTTGTTCTTGGATTAATAATATTAAATATACCTTTAATAAAATATAACTCTGTATTTATATTGCCTGCTTATCTTAATCTGATCTTTGAGAACTTTATTTATATTTTGGCATTCGCTTGGTATTATTTTTGAAATGCTTTGCTAGGAAACTTTGAATAAAACCCAAACTGGTATGTGAGTCTCTAGTTGCAAAGAATCTTAATGCTATGGCCAATCTTTATTTAACTCTTTCTTTAACCAGAATTCGCTTCCTAAATGTTGTATTTTATCTTTCTATACGTGGGCCAACTAAGTTAATAAGTCTTTTAATTAAAAATATTAAAAAACATTCTGTCTGTTTGTAAATCGCCTAGATATTTACTTTCACTATGCTGAAATCTATTTTTGAAATTATTAGACATCCAACACCGCATTTTTTTTTGTTTTGCAATAATGATCGCACTAGCAGCCGCTATTAAAAATACTTCGGTATCATCCTTGCCCGAACAGCACGAACGCAAGCACTACATTACAATGTGGACGCCGTTGCTTGCGAGCCGAAAGATCTTGAGAAACATGACAAACAGGAAGCGCAAGCAACACCAGCACAATCAGAAGCAGGAGCGCGAGCAGGATTACGAGCAATGTGGACGCACCTTAATGTTGCTGTAAACAGCTTTGGGATTGTACTCCCTATCGTACTCCTTTACCAGTTGGGAAATCTGGGGTTGTTGTTTTTTTGTAATAAATGTATAAAATTGTTTATGATCTGTCTGTTAAAATCTATTTTTCCCTAGTAATACCAGGATATGTAATGAACGACGTACCCATAATAAAGCAAACAGAGTGTAAGGAATAAGTCTCATTTAACGCTCGATCAAATGGCGAGAGCTATTTACTTTTGATTTGCGTTATTGCAAATATTATACTCTCACGCTCAGATTGAAATAATCCCCTGCGCCGGACAAGACAGTATTTCCTCTTGATAATAACGCGATGGCATATATTAGATAGACCAGTTCAATTT
>NW_022146847.1:0-13774 GCF_002938485.1 Sitophilus oryzae
CGAGGCGGCAACAATGGGCTAGGCTTGCCGAAACTAATTAAAGGCGTTTTAAAAACAGTTCAACAAACTTTTCGGTTAGTCTTTTGATAAGTTCCACGATTTCGTGGCGGCTTGAATGCAAATCACTAAATTTACTAAAAAACAGGATTTTAGGCGCTCTTTTTACTGTCTTTGTTTCAAGTTTACAAAAAAAGAGACCTTTAAAAATACATAATAAGGTAATTTAAGTTAACGATTCCAATTTCTAATTTTTGCTGCCAAAGGTAAACTCGATAGGGTCTATTTTGATTAGATGGATTCTTTCCACGTGCCGCACATTTTTCTCATAATTTCCTATTATATGATTGTCAAGTTTTTGTATGAAAAATTAATTTTGGTTTAATGCATTTTTTTACTGCAATGGCTAATTTGGACTAAGTATACTTAGATTTTAATTTACACCTGAAAACAATTGTGTAAAAATTCAAAAATATTTTGTAAAACTTCAAAGTTAAAGTCAATGTGAATCCAGAAAATATTAAACTGTGTTATTTAAAAAATGTATTAAAGAAGTGTTCACCTAAAGAGAATAACATCTACAGTGACTTAATAAAAGGGAATAGGCCCATCGGACTCAATTTCTTTCTTTATATCTCTTGCCGTCCTTCGACAAAGAACAGCCGAAAAATCATCCTTTATTATTTGAGTCGACGAAGTAACCAGTTCTCGACAAACAGCCCGCAGGATAAAAGCATTACAGAATATAACGGCGACAATGCTCGCATTTGATTCACCCTCTGAGTTTTAAACGGTCGAATTATTTGCCCTAATAAAGAAAGGAAGGAAATGGCGACACGCTTTTTTTCTACAATAGGCCTCGGGGACCTTTTAGGCCAAAACTTTGACCTTTGTGCCGGAGCGAAGTGAGTTATTGCAGGCTCGGGCTGAATAAAGTCTCACAAAGGAGGGACTTTTTCGAAAAGTTCGATTTAAAGAATTAAGTAAAACCCTTTCTTTTTTAACTTCCCTATTCCGGGACTGCTTATTTTTTTTTCAATTTAAGAAGTTTTAACTGTGTTTTCAATCTTTGTACATTTTTTCATAATTTTCTATTATATGATTAAAATATTTTTTGTATGAAAATGAATTTTGATTTAACGCCTTTTTTGCTTCAAGTGCTAATTTAGAAAGAGGCTACTTATAGTTTTCAGTTTAAATTTGAAACTATTGCACAAACATTAAAACCCGTTTTGTAATATTTCAAAATTAATGTCAGTGTCAATCCAGAAAATATTACTCTGTGTTATGTAATACAGAAATGTTCACCTAAAGAGAATAACAACTACAGTGACTTAATAAAAAGGAATAGGCCCCATCTGACTCAATTTCTTTCTTTATATTTCTTGCCGTCCTTCGACAAAGAACGGCCGAAAAATCATCCTTTATTATTTGAGTCGATGAAGTTACCAGCTCTTGACAAACAGCCCGCAGGATAAAAGCATTACAGAATATAACGGCGACAATGCTCGCATTTGATTCACCCTCTGAGTTTTAAACGGTCGAATTATTTGCCCTAATAAAGAAAGGAAGGAAATGGCGACAAGCTTTTTTCTAGAATAGGCCTCGGGGACCTTTTAGGCCAAAACTTTGACCTTTGTGCCGGAGCGAAGTGAGTTATTGCAGGCTCGGGCTGAATAAAGTCTCACAAAGGAGGGGCTTTTTCAAACAGTTCGATTTAAAGAATTAAGTAAAACTGGTTTAATTACCCCAAGCCCTTTCTTTTTTAACTTCTCTATTCCGGGACTGCTTTTTTTTCAATTTAAGAATTTTTAACTGTGTTTTCAATCTTTGTACATTTTTTCATAATTTTCTATTATATGATTAAAATATTTTTTGTATGAAAATGAATTTTGATTTAACGCCTTTTTTGCTTCAAGTGCTAATTTAGAAAGAGGCTACTTAGTTTTCAGTTTAAATTTGAAACTATTGCACAAACCTTTTTGTAATATTTCAAAATTAATGTCAGTGTCAATCCAGAAAATATTACTCTGTATTATGTAATAAAGAACTGTTCACCTAAAGAGAATAACAACTAGAGTGACTTAATAAAAAGGAATAGGCCCCATCTGACTCAATTTCTTTCTTTATATTTCTTGCCGTCTTTCGACAAAGAACCGCCAAAAAATCATCCTTTATTGTCTGAGGCGACGAAGTAACCAGCTCTCGACAAACAGCCCGCAGGATAAAAGCATTACAGAATATAACGGCGACAATGCTCGCATTTGATTCACCCTCTGAGTTTTAAACGGTCGAATTATTTGCCCTAATAAAGAAAGGGAATGGCGACAAGCTTTTTTCTAGAATAGGCCTCGGGGACCTTTTAGGCCAAAACTTTGACCTTTGTGCTGGAGCGAAGTGAGTTATTGTAGGCTCGGGTTGAATAAAGTCTCGCAAAGGGCAGTTATTTCGGGCGACTTGATTTAAAGACTTAAGTAATACTGGTTTAATTACCCAGCTCTTTCTATATTAACTTCCTTCTTCCGGGACGGTTGACTTTTTATTAATTTTTCCTTTCAATTTAAGAAGTTTTAAGTGTGTTTTCAGTTTTTATGTTAATGTTTTTCTCATAATTTTCTATTATATGATTGTCAAGTTTTTGTATAAAAAATTAATTTTGATTCAACACATTTTTTTTACTGCTAATTATTAATATTAAATTATTTATTATATTAATTTTTAAGAGCTAATTTGGACCAAGTATACTTAGATTTTAATTTACACCTGAAAACAATTATTGTGTAAAAATTTTAAAATATTTTATAAAACTTCAAAATTAAAGTCAATATCAATCCAGACAATATTAAACTGTATTATTTAAAAAATTTATTAAAGAAATGTTCACCTAAAAAGAATAACATCTACAGTCACTTAATAAAAAGGAATAGGCCCCATCTGACTCAATTTCTTTCTTTATATTTCTTGCCGTCCTTCGACAAAGAACAGCCGAAAAATCATCCTTTATTGTCTGAGGCGACGAAGTAACCAGCTCTCGACAAACAGCCCGCAGGATAAAAGCATTACAGAATATAACGGCGACAATGCTCGCATTTGATTCACCCTTTGAGTTTTAAACGGTCGAATTATTTGCCCTAATAAAGAAAGGGAGGAAATGGCGACAAGCTTTTTTCTAGAATAGGCCTCGGGGACATTTTAGGCCAAAACTTTGACCTTTGTGCCGGAGCGAAGTGAGTTATTGCAGGGTCGGGTTGAATAAAGTCTCGCAAAGGGTAGTTATTTCGGGCGACTTGATTTAAAGAATTAAGTAATACTGGTTTAATTACCCAGCTCTTTCTATATTAACTTCCTTCTTCCGGGACGGTTGACTTTTTATTAATTTTTTCTTTCAATTTAAGAAGTTTTAAGTGTGTTTTCAGTTTTTATGTTAATGTTTTCTCATAATTTTCTATTATATGATTTATCCAAGTTTTGTATGAAAAATTAATTTTGGTTTAACGCATTTTTTTTACTGCTAATTATTAATATTAAATTATTTATTATATTAATTTTTAAGAGCTAATTTGGACCAAGTATACTTAGATTTTAATTTACACCTGAAAACAATTATTGTGTAAAAATTTTAAAATATTTTATAAAACTTCAAAATTAAAGTCAATATCAATCCAGACAATATTAAACTGTATTATTTAAAAAAATTATTAAAGAAATGTTCACCTAAAAAGAATAACATCTACAGTCACTTAATAAAAAGGAATAGACCCATCTGACTCAATTTCTTTCTTTATATTTCTTGCCGTCCTTCGACAAAGAACAGCCGAAAAATCATCCTTTATTGTCTGAGGCGACGAAGTAACCAGCTCTCGACAAACAGCCCGCAGGATAAAAGCATTACAGAATATAACGGCGACAATGCTCGCATTTGATTCACCCTTTGAGTTTTAAACGGTCGAATTATTTGCCCTAATAAAGAAAGGGAGGAAATGGCGACAAGCTTTTTTTCTAGAATAGGCCTCGGGGACATTTTAGGCCAAAACTTTGACCTTTGTGCCGGAGCGAAGTGAGTTATTGCAGGGTCGGGTTGAATAAAGTCTCGCAAAGGGTAGTTATTTCGGGCGACTTGATTTAAAGAATTAAGTAATACTGGTTTAATTACCCAGCTCTTTCTATATTAACTTCCTTCTTCCGGGACAGTTACTTTTATTAATTTTTTCTTTCAATTTAAGAAGTTTTAAGTGTGTTTTCAGTTTTTATGTTAATGTTTTTCTCATAATTTTCTATTATATGATTGTCAAGTTTTTGTATGAAAAATTAATTTTGGTTTAACGCATTTTTTTTACTGCTAATTATTAATATTAAATTATTTATTATATTAATTTTTAAGACTAATTTGGACCAAGTATACTTAGATTTTAATTTACACCTGAAAACAATTATTATTAATAAGAATTTAAAATATTTTATAAAACTTCAAAATTAAAGTCAATGTCAATCCAGAAAATATTAAACTGTATTATTTAAAAATTTAATAAAAGAAATGTTCACCTAAAAAGAATAACATCTACAGTCACTTAATAAAAAGGAATAGGCCCCATCTGACTCAATTTCTTTCTTTATATTTCTTGCCGTCCTTCGACAAAGAATAGCCTAAAAATCATCCTTTATTGTCTGAGGCGACGAAGTAACCAGCTCTCGACAAACAGCCGCAGGATAAAAGCATTACAGAATATAACGGCGACAATGCTCGCATTTGAATCACCCTCTGAGTTTTAAACGGTCGAATTATTTGCCCTAATAAAGAAAGGAAGGAAATGGCGACAAGCTTTTTTCTAGAATAGGCCTCGGGGACATTTTAGGCCTAAACTTTGACCTTTGTGCCAGACCGAAGTGAGTTATTGCAGGCTCGGGCTGAATAAAGTCTCACAAAGGCGCTTTTTCGAGCAGTTCGATTTAAAGAATTAAGTAAAACTGGTCTAATTAACAAGTCCTTTCTTTTATTAACTTCCCTCTTCCGGGACTGCTTATTTTTTATTTTTATTTTAATTTAAGAAGTTTTTAACTGTATTTTCAATCTTTATTGCATTTTTTTTAATTTTCTATTATATGATTTACTATAATTTTTTGTATGAAAATGAATTTTGATTTAACGCCTTTTTTGCTTTAAGGACTAATTTAAAAAGAGGCTACTTAGTTTTCAGATTAAATTTGATAACTATTGCACAAACATTAAAAAACGTTTTTTTTTAATTAATGTCAGTGTCAATCCACAGAAAAATATTAAATTGTATTATGTAATAAAGAAATGTTCACCTAAAGAGAATAACATCTACAGTGACTTAATAAAAAGGAATAGACCCATCTGACTCAATTTCTTTCTTTATATTTCTTGCCGTCCTTCGACAAAGAACAGCCTAAAAATCATCCTTTATTGTCTGAGGCCGCGAAGTAACCTCTAGACAAACAGCCCGCAGGATAAAAGCATTACAGAATATAATGGCGACAATGCTCGCATCTGATTCACCCTCTGAGTTTTAAACGGTCGAATTATTTGCCCTAATAAAGAAAAGGAGGAAATGGCGACAAGCTTTTTCTAGAATAGGCCTCGGGGACCTTTTAGGCCAAAACTTTGACCTTTGTGCCAAACCAAAGTGAGTTATTGCAGGCTCGGACTGAATAAAGTCTCACAAAGGCGCTTTTTCGAGCAGTTCGATTTAAAGAATTAAGTAAAACTGGTCTGATTAACAAGTCCTTTCTTTTATTAACTTCCCTCTTCCGGGACTGCTTATTTTTTATTTTTCTCCAATTTAAGTTTAACTGTTTTCAATCTTTGTGCATTTTGATAATTTTCTATTGTAAGTTTACTACATTCAAAACGTTGTAAAATTTCAGAAAATTAATGTCAGTGTCAATCCAGAAAATATTACTCTGTGTTATGTTATAGCGTTTTTAAATCACTACCATTGCAAACGGCAGTTTTTCATCGGAGAGCAGTCGTGGATAAGGTATTTCACTGGAAAGAAAACTAATTAATAACAATAAACAAAAAAAATATATATTGGGCGCCAGGCATGTACAGAGAAAGAAAACACAGTTGTATATTACTTAAAACTAATGACTATATTTATTCATGATGTTCTTTGATGGTAAATAATATTGTAAAATTTTAATACTTAATTATAGTGGTTATATGTCGAGGAAAGTTATATTAAAAATAGTATTAAATATGTTCAATGAAAAAGACTTATGGAAAATTACAATATAAATAAAGCTATTGAAAATAAAAAAAAAGGTAGCATTACTTTAATTAATTTGCAATCCGTAGATTCTAGAATCGGTTCGGTTATTCATTTGTCAAAATGACGCAATAATATATACAGAAAGTAATACTATTACAAAACGTAATGTTTGAAAAAACTAAGATAAATCATATTTTAAATACTAATCTGATATAAGAAATTTAACCACTAAACATAAAGTCTGTACGATATTATTCAAGATGTACTTTACTGTTTCAAGACTGAAAATCTAAATGTAAAACATAAAACCAGAACTTAAATCTAAACTTAGCTGCTCGTTCTTGAAGCAATCCTGTTTCAAAGAGTAGAAGCGTGAGGTGGGACTGGTATCTCTGTACTGTCTCTCGGCTATACTGTTGGCCAATACAACAAAAGAGGCCAGACTGAGGACACCATGAACCAATACAGCCGTAACTATCGACTAGCCTTAAAAATAGGAATAAAGCAGCATGGGGCTTACGCTACATCCATGATCCATGAGATAAACTATGGGTACAGTGGACACTCGTCTATGGGACATCTGTACATAGGGAAACTACCCGTACATAGGGCATCCAACCATAAGGCCCTAAAAATACGAAACTCTTGTTTCAAACCAAACAAGGTCTAATAAACAAAATAAACCTACCTCGAAACACTTCCGAGGGCTCAATAATAAACAAAAGAACTGTCCTTTCTTCCATTTAACATTCTGGAGGACAAAAGAAAACTAACGTGTCAGCAAACACCAAATACGAGTTGAGGTGGGTCAATCCATAACTCTACCCTAAAAATATTCAATAATAATAACGAATAATATCTCATCTTTACCTGTTGCTTTGAAATAGCAGCCGATTCAGATTATACAGCAAGATTTAAATAATTACCATTTCTAAAAGCCGGGATGGTGTGTTGGTGATGGCTACAGAGCGACAAAAGCAAAAGTGAGTCCACAGCGCAGAGAGCGAAACCTTGAAGCGATATTGACAGCGCCTCCACAGAGCAGTGAAACGATAACAGGGTTGTCGACTAGAGAACGTAAAAATTACGCCAAGCGCCTCAAATAAAATATCAAGTCTCAGCGATACGGGATCCGGTGACGATACGCCAAACATCATATATCATATACAAAAGACATGTAACGAACTAAAAACGTTACAATGTAATAAAGAAACGTTCATCAAAAGAGAATAACAACTACAGTGACTTAATAAAAAGGAATAGACCCATCTGACTCAATTTCATTCTTTATATTTCTTGCTAAAGAACAGACTAAATATCAGCCTATATTATTTGAGGCGACGAAGTAACCAGCTCTTGACAAACAGGCCGCAGGATAAAAGCATTACAGAATATAACGGCGACAATGCTCGCATCTGAATCACCCTCTGAGTTTTAAACGGTCGAATTATTTGCCCTAATAAAGAAAGGGAGGAAATGGCGACAAGCTTTTTTCTAGAATAGGCCTCGGGGACCTTTTAGGCCAAAACTTTGACCTTTATGCTGGAGCGAAGTGAGTTATTGTAGGCTCGGGTTGAATAAAGTCTCGCAAAGGGCGGTTATATCGGGCGACTTGATTTAAAGAATTAAGTAATACTGGTTTAATTACCCAGCTCTTTCTATATTAACTTTCATCTTCCGAGACGGTTGACTTTTTATTATTTTTTTCTTTCAATTTAAGAAGTTTTAACTGTGTTTTCTGTTTTTATGTACTTTTTCTCATAATATTCTATTATATGAGTTACGTTTGGTTTAACGCCTTTTTTGCTTCAAGGGCTAACTTGGAAAGAAACTTCTTAGTTTTCAGTTTAAATTTGATAACTAGTTACAAACCGTTTAATAAAATTTTAAAATTAAAGTCAATCTCAATCCAGGAAACATTAAACTGTATTATTTAAAAATATAATAAAGAAATGTTCACCTAAAGAGAATAACATCTACAGTGACTTAATAAAAAGGAATAGGCCCCATCTGACTCAATTTCTTTTTTTATATTTCTTGCCGTCCTTCGACAAAGAACAGCCTAAAAATCATCCTTTATTGTCTGAGGCGACGAAGTTACCAGTTCTCGACAAACAGCCCGCAGGATAAAAGCATTACAGAATATAACGGCGACAATGCTCGCATTTAATTCACCCTCTGAGTTTTAAACGGTCGAATTATTTGCCCTAATGAAGAAAGGAAGGAAATGGCGACAAGCTTTTTTCTAGAATAGGCCTCGGGGACCTTTTTGACCAAAACTTTGACCTTTGTGCTGGAGCGAAGTGAGTTATTGCAGGCTCGGTCTGAATAAAGCCTCACAAAGGGGGGGCTTTTTCGAGCAGTTCGATTTAAAGAATTAAGTAAAACTGGTTTAATTACCAAGCCCTTGCTTTATTAACTTTTATTATTTAGGATTTATTTTAGTTCACATTTTGTAACACTCAGTGATATATCTGACCAAGATGTTGTGTAAGTTTAAAGTAAATAACGACAAAAGAAGTCCAAAAATTTTTTAGTATCACAGACTGCTTTAATTAAAACTGGCATTACTCATTCTACATCATTATAGTATAATATCCTATATATTTTTAATTAAAAAAATTAACTTATACTTCTATTAGGTTTTTTATGAACTTATTTTTTCTAGATTTATATTTTTTCACAACTTTTTAGTATACGATTAACAGTTTCTTTAGTTTTTTTATTATTATTAATATGTCATCGGTACATATAAAATGCCGTATATGTTTTTGATATGGGTTTGATTAACATCAAACGCATGTCTTTACCCATATCATTTAGGGTTTATTTAACGTACCAACTAGATAATAGATAAGTTAAGACAATCTATATTTAAACTTTCTAAAAAAAATGTCTGTTCTCTTTAAGAAAATATATTAAAAATTATATCAGACAAAAAAAAAAGATGATCCATATAACTTTAAGTAAATCAAATTTAATTAAACGCTTGATTTGAATAAAAGTTTAATTTGATTTTTTTAAAGCTATTAGTTCTTTCTATAGGTATAATTCTGGCACTCTTCCAATTCATTTTATGTCCGGTATCCAGGAAACAGGTTCTGTATGAAAATTGCTTTTTGCATATACACAGCTACATATTTTTATTTTTAAGTGCTTTATTTAATTGCTTTCTTTCCAGAAAAAAATGGGGCAACGGCCCAGCTACGTCGAAACACCGGTTCCCAATAAAACACCAAAGTTAAGCGATACTAGTGGATGGACGGGTGACCGATTCGAAACTCTGTAGCGTGCTGTTGTCCAAAAAAGGCAAAAGTGTAAAATCTATTGACACACACTGCTCATTCACGCCGCGCCGGTTTGAGGCCGGATGAGATCGGATATCTCGTGAGTAAGAGTCGATTTACACACTTGCCAAGTCGGTAGGCCATTGACCATGATATGGCCGAGGACCGCGGTTCGGATTCCGCGTAAACAAAGTAGGCCCCGTCCAGATTAGTCCTGGCAGCAAAAAGGAGACGTTAACTTGAAATCTTTACTTTATTTTGTATCTGTGAAAGAAAACTTAAATTAAACAACATTTTTTTAACGTTTCGAGAAGTATATATTTTCTCGTCGTCGCGTCGGGAGCAAAAAAACACAAAAAACCAAGAAAAAAACTATTTTAAAATATCTAAATACTAATCTACTAATATTTTTCTTTGTTACAGACTTTTTGGCACGCTCTGTATGAACAAGACAAGCTGTTTTAAGAACTTCTGTGTATTTGGGTTCCGTCAGCAATATTTACATTTCATCTTTCGCCTTCCTTTCATCAAAATGTTTTACATTTCCAACTTTAAATTGCTTACTGTTCAATCCTCAACTTTCCTGATACTACTGCATAGTGCGCTATCCATTTTGAATGATAATTTTTACTTTGGATTTACAAACATACTTTATTTGGCATGTACAAAATCCCGAGAAGACTTTAACTACTTCGGTAAAAGAAAGTTTGCGTTTTACAAGTTACTTGTGTGGAATTTTAAATGATTTTTATTCAAAATAAACAGAAAAAGCAAATATAAGCAATACCAATTAAACTTTTAGTTACGTAATCGAGGGCCCTATTATTAAATTCACTGTTGCCAACCATGGACATAATCGGCGCCGGGCTATATAACTAACTGGAATTTAAATTTCCCGCTGGGGATTTAGGTGATAGTTCTGCTGTAAAAAATGCCAAATTGCCACATTTCTTGACGCTTTAGTTTTGTATTAAGAGTTTTTGGTTTATATAAATTGTGTTCTGATACTTTAAGCTTAAACATTTTTACTAGTAGACCTTGCAGTCGAACATTGTTCTTTTAGAACCTCTTTAGTGCAGAAGGGTACAAGATAGCTCAATAACCAATGCAAAAAACTCTTTGCAACCTTATTAGAATATTTTGAACGGGAAAGTGGTCTTATCTTAATATATAATAGTGATCTTACATCGAAATAAATTTATTTAGAGGTCAGTGATATTTACTATAAACTAACTAAATATTTTTGAATATTATTTTTATTTTTTTTTATTCTTTGACATTGTAAACATTTGTAAATGTTTATTTTAAACAATAAGACTGACAATATTATTTGTATAATATTTTGTATTATTTTTTATCTTTTGTTTGCTTTTTTGTTTACCTTGTATTTTTACTTCCTTTGTTTAGTTTACCTTTGTCTACAAATTGTAAATTTTTTTGACAATAAAAATTTATTTAGATTTATTGGCCTTTTATGTCCCTTGAGTGCTGTTAAGGAGGTGAGGTTTGTTGATGTAAATTAAATAATAACTGTTATGTATTTATAATTAATTTATTTTTGTTTTATAAAATATTTTGATTGAAAAAAATATGTAAAAGTGAGCAACGCTCTGACGGTCAGGCTTAATCAGATGACTAAAAGTTTAATTGGAATGAACTATACAGGGTGAGTCTTAAATAAGTGCAAATATTTTCAGGACTGGTAGATGTCGATAACAGCAACATATTTTCTCAAATAAGTCCAAAATAACCGATTTTCTGCTTAAATTTTGAAAAACAACTAGATATTTTCTGTTTTTCTTTAGATTCTAGAATCTAAAAAAAGATTTCTAGAATCTGTTTATAATTTTTAGCCGACCATACCAACAGGTATGGTAGGCTATTAAGATCGGCAAAAAAAAGTTTTTTTAATTTCATAAATGACCTAAATACAAAATATTTTCATGGTGTCTGTCTGTCTGTCTGTCTGTCTGTCCGTCCGTCTGTCCGTCTGTCCGCCTGTCCGCCTGTCCATGGTTGTCCGTCTGTCCGTCTGTCCGTTCTGTCCGTCTGTCCGTCTGTCCGTCTGTCCGTTCTGTCCGTCTGTCCGTCTGTCCGTCTGTCCGTCTGTCCTCTGTCCGTTCGTCCACCCTGTCCGTCTGTCCGTCTGTCCGTCTGTCCGTCTGTCCGTCTGTCCGTCTGTCCGTCTGTCCGATCTGTCCGTCTCGTCCGTTCGTCCGTCTGTCCGTCTGTCCGTCTGTCTGATCGTTCGTCCGTTCTGTCCGTTCGTCCGTCTGTCCGTCTGTCCGTCTGTCCGTCTGTCCGTCTGTCCGTTCTGTCCGTCTGTCCGTCTCGTCCGTCTGTCCGATCTGTCCGTCCTCGTCCGAATCGTCCGTCTGTCCGTCTGTCCGTCTGTCCGTCTGTCCGTCTGTCCGTCTGTCCGTCTGTCCGTCTGTCGCGTTCGTCCGCTCTGTCCGTCTGTCCGTCTGTCCGTTCTGTCCGTCTGTCCCGATCTGTCCGCTCTGTCCGATCTGTCCGTCTGTCCGTCTGTCCGTCTGTCCGTCTGTCCGTCTGTCCCGTCTGTCTGTCCGTCCGTCCGTTCGTCCGTCTGTCCGTCTGTCCGTCTGTCCGATCTGTCTGTTCGTCACATCTGTCAAAAATTCTGTCCGTCTGTCCGTCTGTCCGTTCCGTCCGTCCAGGTCTGTCCAGATCTGTCCGTCTGTCCGTCTGTCCGTCTGTCCGTCCGTCCGTTCGATCTGTCCTGTCCGTCTGTCTGTCCGTCTGTCCCGATCTCTGTCCGTCTGTCCGTTCTGTCCGTTCGTCCGTCTGTCTGTCTGTCCGTCTGTCCGTCTGTCCGTCTGTCCGTCTCGTCCGTTCGTCCGTCTGTCTGTTCGTCCGTTCTGTCCGTCTGTCCGTCTGTCCGTCTGTCCGATCTGTCCGTCTGTCCGTCTGTCCGTCTGTCCGTCTGTCCGATCTGTCCGTCTGTCCGATCTGTCCGTCTGTCCGTCTGTCCGTCTGTCCGTCTGTCCGTTCGTCCGTCTGTCCGCTCTGTCCGTCTGTCCGATCTGTCCGCTCGTCTGTCCGTCTGTCCGTTCGTCCGTCTGTCCGTTCTGTCCGTCTGTCCGTCTGTCCGTTCGTCCGTCTGTCCGTTCGTCCGTCTGTCCGTCTGTCCGTCTGTCCGTCTGTCCGTCTGTCCGTCTGTCCGTCTGTCCGTCTGTCCGTCTGTCCGTCTGTCCGTCTGTTAAAAATTTTAAAAAATCGTAACTCCAAACTTACAGTAGCTAGCGAAACGCAGTTTTCAATTTAAGATTAGGAATAATATTTGCAACAAAATTTGTAATAACATCCAAATCGGTCAAAGTCGCAGTTTTTGAGATAATTGATTATTAACATATTTTATTATGGGCGGCTATACGTGCCTCCCGGGGCGCCAATTTTTTTTAATTAAAACTAGTAATAATCATTTAGTTTTATTATAAATTATCAGAAACTAAAAAAAGGCTTTAGCATATCGTCATGCTTTATTTAACTAGAACCTTATTTGGATGTTTTTGTCTTGAGGAAAATTGCCGAACTGACTATTGGTGTCATTCATTAGCTGCCCATACACGGAAAGGCCCGGCCTCTGTACTTGGCCTTGGGGCCGGACCTTTAACTTAAAGTACCATAGGTTTGTGTAAAAGGCAAAGTCCGCGAATATATTTCAGCTATGGTATTGGGTAAAAGACCCGGCCTCAAGACCAAGTCCGAAGACCGGGCCTTTCCGTGTATGAGCAGCTATTAATTTTTTAAACTCAGTGCCTTTCGATGGAGTTAAGGTTTCAACAATTAACAGCAGCATACTTACTCCCACCAGCTCTAAAGCTCATAGTACTTGCAAAACCCAATTCTTCTTTTGAATGCTCTTCAATTAACCCTTTAACGAGTCTTAGTTTCGTATTTATACTATCCGATTGAACTGAAACTTTTGGGCATTTACCTGTTAAGCTTGAACTCCCTGTGACTGTGACTACCTGTGTTGGTAACTATTGGTAACTCAAAAGATCTACATCATTTAATATATCAATATTTGAAAAAAAATGGAAGTTTGATATCTGTAGAACAAAGGCACGAAGGATTTTAACAAAATAAATAATATACGTACAGTAGAAAAGTACATACCTTTGTAAATCTTCAACATAATTTGTCTTTGGAATAAAATGTATAAGCACTTGTAAATATTTTGTTTTCGTATAACCTCTGCCTTGCTGAGCAGAAAACGACCAAATTTGGTTGATA
>NW_022146848.1:0-19288 GCF_002938485.1 Sitophilus oryzae
TAATATAAAATGATGGATTAATTTTATTAAAGCAATTTTACTAGGTCGATAGATGGCTTGTATAAGAACGGTCTTCAATAACCGTATTTACGGATTATGTACGGATTTTACCCTAGCTGTCTTTTAATTTTCGCAGGAAAGAACGGAGAATGCAAATTCTGTGGGGAAAATGAGGGAAACACCAGAACACCTCATTACTGAGTGCATACATTACAGAGACGACAACCATTACTGCCATGAAGGAACTAGCCTCTGTAAATCCGTCTCAGATAGTGGCTTTTGTCAAAGCCCTCAAAATGTATAATGAGTTTATTTACTCAAGAAAAGAGAACACATACATTCTACATTCTACATACTTAAAACAGAAAAATATACATATATAAATGTCTATACCTATGTGGCGGATTCATCTCTCCAAAAAATTCATATATATGGGTATTTCGCCACAGCAAGAAAATCTACAAAATAAAATAGTTATTTCTTGTAAACACTGCTGCTTAATCCAAACGAACAAAAAAAATGCTTAATATTTCGGAATGTTTATCTCTTTCCGTCGTTGGAAGCAAAAAAATACAAAGAATAAAGAAAGAACTATTTAAGTGCAACTATTTAAGAACACTTTAGGTTTCTTTTAAAACTGATACGTCTACAAAAACCGTTAAAAAACAATAAATAAGGGTGGATGCAAATAAACTTAACTATACTGCAGAACGTCAACGGTTTTTGTAGACGTATCTGTTATAATTGCATTTAAATAGTGTTTTTCTTTATTTTTTGTATTTTTTTTTACTTCCGACAACGGAGAGATAAACTTTCCGAAACGTTAAGCATTTTTTTGTTCGTTAGGCAAATTTGTTTATCAGTAAACCTGCTGACCGCAGCAGTGTTTACAAAAAATAACTATTTTATTTTGTAGATTTTCTTGCAGTGGCGAAATACCCATATGGGAATTTTTTGGAGAAAATTTAAGAAATATGGACACAAATCATCTGTCAGGTTGCAATGATTAACCCCCTTCCCACACATTCTACATTGTCTATCATTTTCAAACAAACGTTTGTTTATATTTGACATGTCAGAGAGCCTCTATTTTTACTTATTTCATTGAAATAAACCCTAAATCGAGCCAAATCTCTCGTATATAATAACTTCTCAAAAACTCCCACCCCCCATATGCATTACTGTTCTGACTGATTTTACCGCAGGACCGAAACACTGGGAGATGCATTCGGCTTTTTGTTTTTGACTGATCGAGATTAACCGTGGCGCAGGCTGAAATGAGAGGGCAGGAATAGATGGGAGTAGGGCTGTGAGGTGGGCAGGGTAAGAAGTTCTGCTCAGGATAGGGTCGTGTAATTGATTTTCGTTATGTTTTTTATGTAATTAGAGGTCCGTTGCGTGCTGTGCTGATTTCATCAGTTAGAGGTGAGATTGGATTGAGCAGAAGAGGTAAACCTAAACAAAAGCATTTACACGAGTCAAAGTGGGTTGATCAAGTCATTTTAATTCAACTGAGTTGAAAGCAAATTCCATTTCATGTCAAAAAAGCTTCTCTTAGTTCGTTCAAATTGGCGGCAGTGTAAGGCTGTAATATCTAAGCTATGGAGGCTAGAAGGAGGAGGCAGATCGAACGCAAAAATTATGGGCCCAGTTTTTGAGATCTAAATGAAGTTCAAAAATCGCCGTTAGGGGCGCATGTGATCCGACAGATTGAGAAATACACAGCTTCTTATGGCAAGAATTACTATTTTGTTATAAATTATAGAGTTCAGTTAATATTTGGGCATATTTTTACCAGATTTAGCTTCTAGAAACGTGTTTTTTCTAATTGAACAATGTGCGTGGCTAAAATTGTGAATACAAAACCTGAAATTTGAGTTCGAAAAGTAAGTTAGAAGTTAGGTTATATCAGATGCCGGTTTTAGATATTCTTTTTCTAAGTTATTATAAAATTGTTTCATTATATGGTTCTTTTTAGTGCATACACGACCGAAGAAAAATATAAGCTGCTAAAATAAATCTTCCCTATAACTGTTGTACAAAAAAGATAGAATTTTCAGCAACAAATATCACCAGTTCAATCTTTGATTTGATTATCTAATTGTTTCTTGATGACAAATGCGAATTAAATAGTTTATGGTGTGATTGTGTTAGTGATTTATTAATAGTTTTTCATAAAAACATTTGAAATTGATATGTTTACAAGCAGTTCAGTGTGATATCATTTTAATAAACATTAAAAACTTTCGTAACAAACTAGTTGGGTTTTACCGCAATTGACAGAAACTGAATTACAAAAGTATTTTATCAGGAATAACTTCAATGGAAGTGAAGATGAACACTACTGTTGCACCCTTTGATCAATGTTATCTGTCCATAACTTTTTATAGCTGAAGCCAGAAAATGGAGTACATTAAGCTGAAATGTTTCCCTGTGTCCAATAGTGTTTTCTTTAGATTTTCCAGATTAAGTTTAATGTCATTAGCAAAGTTTGCAAATTGTCTGTTTCGTAGACAAATAAATTCAAGATGTACCTATTATATTCAACGTCACCTAATAATTATGAGTAAATTTTGTAAATAAATATTAATGAATAAATAATGAACTCAATTTATTTTAAAGAGTTGTAAATAATATATACACTGACTTATTTCATCATAATATATTTATTTATTTACTTAATATTAATACATTACAACTTTTGTTTTATTAACTGACTAATTCCACTAAATTTAATAAATAAAATATACAGTATATAAATTTAATATACAATTTAGCACTATACCAAAAATATAACAGGAACATGTTATATCAAGAACACAAAAAATTATAATTTAAAATAATGCATTCTAAATAAATACCTGACTAATACCTACACTTATTAATTTAAAGAGCTTATTCATAAAAACTATTATTCTAAATGGTTTATACATATACACAATCAAAGTCCTTCAACCACTCTACATTATTTTTCAATTTAAATGAAGCATCTCCGGGTAAGTAAATTATTTTATATTAGAGATACTATATTGCTTTGGCGTAAATTCACTTCCAATAGCACTGTTCAAATGAGTAAGTTAATACATATCAACAGAGTAATTTTAGCCACCAGCTAGTAGGTAAATTATTTTTATTTTATAACAAGGTCTCTAGGTTATGTTACGCAGATGTTGATTTTAGGCTATATTCTCTATTAATTTGAATTAAAATTAATCTGTACACTGATAATTATATAATTGAATGTTTTCCTTAACATCTATCCATATTTTTTTAAATAAATAGTTATACCACTTACATTTAATCACTACCTTTGAAGACTTGGGTTTCTTTCACCCCCTTCTTTGTTGCCTTTTTTCCACTGAAAATCCCACTTATACAGCCAGGTGAAGCAAAGATCTATTATATATAGGGTTTTTTAATAACACTCATTGTTACATTGCTAATAGTTCAATAAAAATAACTATAAATTTAAAGAAAATTAGTAAAAAAACACAGTTAAATCGTATTCTAACAATGCAAATGATCCAATCTAACCCGCTTAGTGCCTCTGGTGTCAAGCAGAAAGCTTTGCTTTAAAGTAGGGACAGAAATTTCAAATATGCCCATTATCGATTCGCCTCCTCCTTCTAGCCTCCATAATCTAAGCTATAGTTAAAATCCCAGAGATACCATAATAAGAACTTAATATACTGTTGAAAGCATTCCAAAGCAATTTTTTGAAACTGCCAGGCTTATATATTATAAACAATAAAAATGACTACGTGTATATCGGCAACTGGTAATCCGATTCAGTAGATCAGCAAACACTTTTGTTCAATTCGTGTCTATCGCCATTTTCATACATCTAGGTTTACATTCTTTCAATTTCTAAATATCAGATAAGGATAAGTGCGCAGAACAAATATAAATGTATAAGGTGCAACGTGGATGAAACAGATGCTTCAGTGAGATTTTAGTATTTTTTGATATATGAGTTTTGACTGTTGTGCATTAAATAAGAAAATGATTACAGTTGAGGGTTGGAGCCTTTGATTGTTACACAGCAAAATAAAACACTAAATCACCACAATACACCAAAACACTTTTACTTTTACACTGGACGCGCGTTTCGCTAACCTAGTTAGCATCATCAGCAGATGATTATAAACTGAGCCGCTAACCATGTTAGCATCGTCAGCATCGTTGCTAACATGGTTAGCGAAACGCGCGTCCAGTGTAGAAATAAAAAGTATTTGGTATTATTTTAAAAACGACAAAATAAACTAGATTTTTGGTCAACATATAAATCAAAACAAACTATGACGAAATTAAGGTTATAATGGTTTATCCCATCCTGTGTCAAATGATATTATGTTTACCCATGAATAAAAATAACAATACGATATTAATTTTATTGGTTGAATTTAAAGACTTCAGATTGGTTAGAAAATTATGCAGTTTTAAATTTATTGCATTTTCATACCTCCTTTCATCGGATATACGATTTGCTTATGATTGGTTCATTTATATTTTCATTTCCATAACGATTTTGCTGTTGTACTTATAGTCTAGAGCTAAACGTAATCGAGAGAGAATTTTAAGAAAGCTGGTTCCTTAATATATCTTTTGCTATGCTCTCCTGAATAAAGTGCGGACCGTCTGGCTGCCGGTAGACGTTGCGTTCATTACTGCGCATCATATCTGTATTCAACACATGTTCACTACTGCGCATCACAAATTCGTCCTGTATTTCAGAAACTAAGGAGGCTAGGACAAACACATGTGTAGCATATTTAGTTTCATAAAAAGTAGGAAAGTAATGTGAAAATCGCATCATTGTATCTCTACTCATAAATGGGAAATCCCATAAAACACACGAAAATGGGATACCCTGTACAGATGTGATGCGCAGTAGTGAACCGCAGTAGTCTACCGGCAGCCAGACGGCCTGTACTTTTGTCAGGAGAGCACAGCAAAAGATACATTAAAGAACCTTTCTTAAAATTCTCGTTTTCCCGACGTTGCTAGCTCTTGTACCATTAGATTTTTAGTAAGGTTAGATTAAATTTGTCAAAAAAGTGTCAAAACGTCCGTTATCATACGATCTTTCTCCGTTGACGGACTGGATTAAAAATTTACGGATAAAAAGTGGCACGAAAATGCCATGACTCATCAAAGCGCGGCGGACTTATCAACGGATAATGGACGTTAATGGATGATGCTAACTAGGTTAGCAAAACGGACGTCCAGTATTAAAGTAAAAGTGTTTTGGTGTCCAGATTTAGTGTTTTATTTTGCTAAGAAAATGACAAAATAAAACTAGATTTTTGGTCAACATATAAATCAAAACAAACTGTGACGAAATTAAGGTTATAATGGTTTATCCCATCGATGTGTCAAATGATATTATGTTTTCCCGCTTGAATAAAGCCATATAATAAAGCTTGATTTCATGCATCCGTTGTCCGACAATACGAGCATTAATTTTATTGGTTGATTTAAAGACTTCGATTGGTTGAAATGACGCATTTTTAAATTTATTGCATTTCATGCCTCGCTTTCATCGGATATACGATTTGCTTATGATTGGTTCATTTATTTTCATTTCCATAACCATAACCATAATAAATTCATTTTGTGTTGTACTTATAGTCGACTAGAAACGTAATCGAGAGAAATTTTAAGAAAGCTGGTTCTTTAATATACCTTTTATACTCTCTCTAAACAGAGTGCGGACCGTCTGGCTGCCCATTAGACCTTGCGTTACTACTGCGCATCACAAATTCGCTCTGTATTTCAGGAACTAAGGAGGTAGGACAAACCTATGTGTAGCATATTTAGTTTCATAAACAAATGCTTTGGTAAGGTGAAAATCGTATTATTGTGGGTCTATCGCAACGAGAAATCCCATAAAACCCACGAAAATGGGATACCCTTTACAGTGTGATGCTCAGTAGTTAGCCATTAGTCTACCTGCAGTCAAGCCGCACTTTGGTTAGGACAGCACAGAAAGAGCATAGCAAAAGATATAAAAGACCAGCTTTCTTAAAATTCTCGTTTTCCCGACGCTGGCGGTGCGCTCTTGTACTATTATATTTTTATTAAGGTTAGATTAAATTTGTCAGAAAGTATCAAAACAACCGTTATCATACGATCTTTCTCCGTTGACGACTGGATTAAAAAATTTACGGATAAAGTGGCGCGAAAATGCCATGACTCATCAAGCGCGGCACGAACATCTTATCAACGGATGTGGACGCATGAAAATCAAGTAGTTCAATCCTACCGAAAAAAGAGGATTAGTTAAGAATTTGAATCAACATTGAGATATCAATCGCCGCCAGGCATATCATTATTTCTGATGGGTTAAAGTGGGTCGATCTGGTCAATCAGTTGAAACTAGGCTACATACACGTAGTCCACAGTGATTATTTTGAATCAAAAATACACTGTTACGGGGCCTAATAAATAATGTATATTAACTAACGACTAATAGCATATTAGTTTTGCTATGTTTACAATTGTAAAACTTCAAGGCCTTTGGAGAACCTCTAAAATATTGCAATTTAGTTTATTTTTATTTTTACTATCCCGTGTTGAAAAAGGTGAAGTTTTTGCTTCCCTACTATTTATATTCCTAACCTACTGTTACTTATGTTCATACATTTTATGTTTTTCTTGGCTCTTATATTAATTTGTTTTCTTAATTGTTAATTAATTAGAGTAGGTAATCGTTTTTGTTATATATGTTTAATGTTTATGTTTTATATATTATTTTAGTTTAGTTTTAATTTCTTGGTTTTGTGTTAATATTGTTTTTTGAAGTAAACGGTTTTCAATGAAATATGATTTTTCACTTAATTAATAGGGACAAAATTTCAAGGTAACAGTATTTTTCTAAATTCGGGACTAATCGCGGGATCTCGTGACAAAAAGACATAATCGAAATCCGGGCATTAGAAATTTCGTCCGGGTGAATGCATAATTTGCCTACTCAATAATTAAATATTAGTGTATATGCGTATAGCAGCGTCAGAAAAACATCGCGGAAAAATAATTACGCCCACGTCCGGCGGCGTTTCGCCCTTCGGAAATGCGCTTTTCCTTTTTCGTTTCGATTCGAATCGAATCAGATCATCGAGAATGACAGGTGAGGCGTGTCGCTTGTTAGGTAAGGCGGGCTATATTTCCGTTTTTAATTTCCACTTAACGCATGCGCCTTTAACCTTATGAAGTGTGATCATCATCAAATAATCTAATCGGTTATTTTATTTCAAATAGTTTAAGTTGGGTGATAAACAAAATGCCACATACAAAAATCTATAAAAAATATATTCCTTACTTTCAAACTTCAAAGAACTTTCAGCATTTGTTATTATAGTCATTCATATAACTTACAAATAAAAAGTTTTTAACATAAATAAAACAAAATAGGAGGTCGAACTGTATTCCAGAAACTCAGCAACATATTCTCTATATAAAAATAATTAAAAAAGTTCTTATAATCTGTCCTGTATCTCCGAAAATGCTTAGTTTCGGAGTGCAGGAGTCAAATCATTTTTATTTTTTCAGTATCTCTGAAGTGACGTCGATATTTGAATGAAAATTGGTGCCTGGGTTTCTTGACATGAGAAATTCGATTTTGATGTCAATAAGACTTCTATTATAATGGCGCCACTTACATGTGTTTTAATTGTTTCGAAAAGTAATAACCGTCCGTACCTATATAAAATTACTGAGTGAAAAAATATACATTTCCGTGATTTTTTACGTAAAAAATATCTCTTGGTAAATGTTTTCTACTAGGGTACGCGTTTTTAAGTAAAAAACGTCGTAAATGTATATTTTTTTACTCGGTAGTTTTATACAGGTACGGACAAAAAGTTATTACTCTTCAAACCAGTTAAAAAATATGTAGGTAGTAAGTAGGGCCCTCTACAAGTAGGAGCCATATTGACATCAAAATCAAATTTCTTATGTCAAAAAACTCCTAGACACCAAATTTTATCCAAATATTGATGTTATTTCAGAAATTGTTTGAAAAAAATCGAAATAGTAATGAAATTTTTACACCCCGTATCTCCAAAACTAAGCATTTTCGGACATACATTTTTACGAACTTTTTTATTTATTTTTATCTGCAGAATATGCTGCCGAGGTTTCCGGAATACAGTTTGGTCCACCCTGTATACTGTATATTAATAATAATTTCAATAATTTATACACAGGTCGTCATCTGCTTTTTTTCTGTCATAGTCTGTCGAAAAAAATCTTCCCTGAGTCGTAAAACAGAGTTATACATATTTCTTATGATGCGATGCTCGCCGCGATTCCTACGCGCACGTTTTAAGCACTGTTTTAAAACGGCGAGTAACTACGCGTAGGATGCATCGCGGCGAGCATCGCATCGAGATGCCTCATTATGTAGGTACCCTTATTGATTAAGCAAAATGTTTTAATTTTTATTTTCCATGCTTCACTAACAGATAAAAATACTACCAGCCACTGATCAAGGCACGCTTTACCGATTACCATCCCAATTCAAATAAAGATCTTTTTTTTAATCTGTGCTTGTCAAATTCTAACGATAACTCGACTAGCCCCATGAATAGATAACTATTTTCTTCTTAGGCGGCAGTTTGTGGGTGAACTTAACCCTCTCCTTCCTCGTTCTTCGTGCTCACCGCCCTCAGCCACGTCCGATCCAGGCCTGGGCCGCCGCTGTCCATCGCAGGCGATAGGCGCCCAGGGGGGCGTTCGACACGTGCCGCCCCTCTTTTCCATTAAAAGAGGGCGCTGACAAGTGCGTTGTGCTAATTTCTTGTGGAATTTTGTCATTAAAAATCGCAGGCAACCCTGATTGCGTCAAGGGCAGGATTTTAAAGTTCTCCATAACATGGCCGCTAAGGTGATTTGGTACCCTAAGCACCATTTTTGCCGCCCCTTCAGCAACATAAAAATACACAAAAAGTATAATAATAATGTTAAACTAAAAATTATAAAATATAGAAGGTTTTTTCCTTGATATTTCTTTATCAATGTTGTTCGCATCTAATTATTACAAAAATATTTAATATTTGATTCTAATAATAATTCACAACTAATATAATATTGTGGCAATATGTTCTATTTTCGAACATTGTTTTTCCCGAGTTGTTTCATTAAAAAATGCCGCCCCCATCCAGCCTATCGGCTAGGCAGCTGCCTATCTTGCCCTAATGGATGGCGGCCCTACTCCATACCTATATATGGTCTGAAAAAAAAAATTGTGTGTGCACTATGTGCGCATATTTGAAGTGGAACTTATTCTTACTTCCGTCTATCCCTCTGTTCGTCTGAGGACTCTATTTGGAGTACCTCTATCCACAGGCCGAGTGTGGTTCAATCGACCTATAATTGAGAAAATCCTGATTATTTTGTCATTTTAGAGGCATCGGCATCGGTTCGAAACATTGAGGGGCGTCATCCGCAGCCGTTTCCAATTATGCCGAAATCGACCCATATTTATAAGTAACGGAACATAATAAAAAAAAGACAAAGTCTGACATTACATTTTTGGGATGAATAGATGCCTATCATTTCAAATAAACTATTTAGAAGTTCTGCAACGAATAAATAACAGACAGAAAATTCCCCATTTCGATTGCTAGTTCCAATTATCGGGAAATATTCTCTCCCATATATTCCCCTATATTTTTCTATTGCGTTGTTCGTCAATCATCTGCAAATAATCCAGCAACCGTTTTAATTGTTGATTTGCGTTCAGCCTGCCCGCAAATAATTATTTTAGTAAAGGCAAAAATCGAACTATTAAAACCGTCCGATCCTTCGAATAGTATCCCATCTGTCATTATATATTGTTTTTCCGGTTGTTTCCAAATCAATTCTGCCGCTTGCTGTCTATCGGTTTGTTGCAATTTTCGATTAATTCGATAATTGGGAGGTTGCTATTTTATTTATTGATTCTGAAAAATAGTGCTTACAGAACAGTGGCGGGGATTTATTTTAATCTTAAAATAAAAAAGACTTACGATGGCTGGAAAATAACAATCGATGATCATTTTGGCGAGGTCAACCTCTAAACGTCATTTACTAAAATTTCATATAAAACTTATCATCAACGATAATTATAAAACTATTAAAAAGGATAGAACGTTTCCAGACACATAAATCTATTTCCAAAAATAGTATATTTTTTATTAGGAGTAAAAATTACACTTTTTGTGGTGAGGCTGTACGTTTGACATACAGGCAAGGCACAAAAAGTCATTTTTACTCCGAATAGAACATGCTATTTTTTTCAAACGACACAAATAATTTTTTCAATCATTTCAAGCGTTCCAAATAATATAAATAGATATAAAAATAATACCTTGTATGTAATTATATATAAAGAAATTATGGTTACGCTCGTTGAATTTGACACTTTATGTCAGTTTAATAATATATTTTCGTACTTTTGTGCTTACGCGTGTGTGCTTTACTTCTATGCCTAGGCGTTAAAATGACGTAAAAATTTTATATTGTCAATCATGTTGCAAAAATTAATACTTTTGTGACGTTTGAAAGAAAAATATTTTTTTCTGGAATTTTAAACTTACGCCATTCTAAAATAATTTTTACTCAATATAAAAATAAATTAGAACTTTCCTAAGGCCAACTGGCAGTAAGCGCCCATTAAAAGACAAAGAAGAATACGGGCCAAGTAAATGACATTGACCTAATCAAAATTATCGTCGATTGTCATTTCCTAGCCGTCTTTGACGCCATTTTTTGTCAATCGTACAGTACGCATTTATATACATTCCGTACATGTGTATACGGCATCTAGCAATCCCATTGGTCAGATTTGAATTTTAAACCAATTAAATTCCGAGTGCCATATGCGAGTATGGAATGTAAGACAGTGCCCTATGCACTTACGGAATGTACCTTAGACATTACTATTAACGCTTTGTTATAGAGCATTCCAACCAAAAACAAACCAACCCCACCAAATAGCTAACCTAACCAAAGCAATCAACCCCACCAAATAACCATCTTAACCAACGCAACTAACTCCACCAAATAATCAATCTAACCCCACCAAAAAGAGTGGTGCAACGCAATCGGTATTTTGATTGCTATTAAATATTTATAGTTTTTTTTTTAAAAAATAAACAGTTGTAGAAAATAAAAAAGTTATGGTCCGGCGTGAGATTTGAACCACGGACCTCTCGTTCACGAAGCGACAGCCTCAGTCACGGAGCCACAGCTACTCTTGAAAGATTAGCTATAGTCAGGCGTTACTTTTTGCTGCAAGCATAATGACGGTACATTCCGTAATTGCGCATGGCACTGTCTTACATTCCATACTCGCGAATGCACTCGGAGTTTAATTGGTTTAAAATTCAAATCAGACCAGTGGGATTGTGCTAGGTGCCGTATACATGTATGGAATGTATAAATGCGTACGGTACATTCATGTAATACGGAATCTTCATCGTTCCTGACTCCCATTTTTGACCATTTTGTTTGACACATTGACACCTTTCAATTTGATTTGAAATGTTGCGTATTTGATCGGCATTTTTTATGTTATTTGTAATTTATTCTAAAAGTGGTTTTATTCAGAGGTAATAAGTAAATCTAGAAGTACTTGAGAGCACTGGCGATAAACCGGAAATTAAGTCATCTATATTAATCCTTTTAATCTCATATTAATTTATTTATTCAAAGTGCGGTAATAAAACTCAGAGTGAGTAAGTAGTATGTAAGTGGTACAGAGTGAATCAACGATAGAGTGAAGTTAATTATTTCATTTGCTTTGAGATTTATGAAAAAACGGTAAATGTTTGCAGAAGATGCAAAAAGTGTGGAAGACAAAAAATATGTTTTTTTTTGTAAAATCATGTGTTTTATGTTATTTTTAGATTCTGAGTAAGATTCTATTACTTTTTTATATTGTAGGTATAATTTATACGTGCATATACCTAAAACCAGCATGGTATCCACGAGGAATTAAGAGACCTTGAGGAAGACCGAACCTGAGATAGGACTATGATATTAGGAAATTAGCAGGGATAACTTGGACTCGCATAGCCAGCAATAGAA
The DNA here is from genome assembly GCF_002938485.1 of Sitophilus oryzae. Classification (NCBI taxonomy): domain Eukaryota; kingdom Metazoa; phylum Arthropoda; class Insecta; order Coleoptera; family Curculionidae; genus Sitophilus; species Sitophilus oryzae. The sequence continues at coordinate 12,073 of NW_022146848.1, forward strand.
AACAATGGTCCCAAATACAAAGAGTGAGCGAGACTACACCATAATTGGAAATAGTTGAATAAGCTGAGAATGATGATGATGATTGATGATGATTGATGGTGATACCTAAGACATCAGTAGTGTTATTATTACTGAAGTTAAAGTACTCAAATTTGGTAGAAGAGTTTTATAGATGTGAAGTAAAAGATACCTGATACATGAAAAGATATTTCAGCTAGGAGCGACAGGTGTTAAAATAATTTTATGAATTTGGAATATTTGAAATTAAAAAATCTAAAAATTTTTAAATATCACACTCTATGTATTAATATTCTTCTTTGCCATATATTATTTATCAAGTATAGATGTAGAAGATTGTAGAATGTTTAGAAGAAGTTAATCACCGCGACCTTACAGTTCTATTGTGTATCCCCCCTTTCAGAGTTCATTTCAGGGTTGGTCGACAAAAGCCAAAGTATCTGAGACGGCTTTACAGAGGCTAGTTCTCCATCTCCGATATCAGTCGTACCAAAGTTTATCGCATGAATGGTTGTCGTCTCGGCATATTCAGTGATGACGTGTTCTGGTGTTTCCCTATTTTCCCGGCAGAATCTGCATTCGCTGTTGTTTCTTAGTTTTAACCTACTGAGGTGTTCGTTGACGAGACAGGAACAGGGTCCTGTTAAAAACTCCGTGATAATCCGAGGATTGTTCTTACTTGAATCAAGGAAAATCTTTTAATCCCAGTCGTAAGTTCTGAGAAATTTCTGTGTGAGACTTGGAGGATTCCCATTCCAGGTTACGGATGGAGTCTTCCAGGTTCTTACGTTTTATTTTAAGTTACTAAGAATAGATAGATTCATATTATCTACACGTAAAAAGTGCCTGTAATTATGTAAAAATTCAAATATTGAAAAAAAATATATGTATCACCTCTCTATAATAAACGTCAGTCCTACCATCGTATCGCCGTAAATCACCCCGTAAAATATTATATTTAAATTAAGAAAATAAGGTCCCTTTCTTGGGCCCAATTGACCTAAATAGCAAAACAATCTTAATTCCTTCTTAATTCTCCATCAATTTTCATTTTTTTCTCCCCACTTTCCAATCGAAAAACAATTTTCACGCTCCGACGCCTGCCACCACCACCGCCGCGCCGCTTCCAATTTTTAAATTCAAATCCAGATTTAATTAAAATCGCCTTTCAGCCGGCTCCGGAACACGATCGCTTCCGGCTTTTCCATTCTTTCCCGGATAAATCTTTTAAAAGCCGCCGGAAATGGAGTTGCAATCTCCTGCCGGAGGACGAAGCGTCGCGACGTCGTAGATGACGGTGGTAGACGACGCGAGTAGAGGGGCGAAAGGGAGAAAAGTTTAACAAATTCGCCATTATCTTGTCGAGTATTACGCTGGGTCGTGATCGGCGGGAAGGGACGAGTTCTGCCGAGGGAGGCCGATGAGTTCTTTAATGTACCCCTGTTTCAGCCCTACTATGATGATATGAAGCAATGTAGTCTATGATAATCTAATAATAATAAAAGTATAAAAATTCTTTGTATCACAGTTTTAGTTACCGTACCTCCGAAATGTCTTAACCGATTCATGTCATTAAATATTAAATAGGGTGAGTTTCCTATGATGTTCTCTATGGGTATCTCGGAAACTACTGGAGATAGAGAGTCAGTTAAATGCGGGGAAAGAATTGCAGTTTGAGTCATAAATATGCGCCTTTAAAATTTTGAAAAAGTTCATGACTTACTAGATATTTCGAAAAAAAACAAATTTCGCTATTTTAAAATTGTCTTTAATTCCATTAGTGTTATTTTAGACAAAAGTTTTCAGATAAAAGTTGTAGATAATCACATTCTTTATGAAACCGTGTCATCCGTTTTCTTCTATAGCCTGTCATTTTGACATATGACACAAACATATGTTTTTTTTTTATTATTTAATGTTTCATTCTTTATATAAAGCGCCATTTTTAAGCTTTTCAGCGATATAAGCTATAATATGTTTTCTTCGAAAAATTACTGAGTTATAGCCAAACTTATCATTTTTAAACAATTTCACTTAGCCATTATGGAAACAAGTTCAATCGTCGTTGCCTCGCAGTGGCGGTACTAGTGAAGTTTAATTAAGTCGACCGGTCCTTCTATGAGAATAGGTAGCAATTCAGTTTTAAAAACAGTTTTTTTTTTTTTTTTTTTTTTTTTAAACATTTTCTAAAAAATAACCTTAAGGTATGCAGTGGTATTATTTTTTAAGTTTTAGTTTGTTCAATGTAAATTGTAAGGAACCGTTTAGTAATATATTGTGACTTTTTATAAGTTATAAATCATGACAGAATAAGAATACCATGCAATCTAATTGAAATTAGTCAAAAAAAGATAAGAATTGGCTAGCACCAAATTTAACTTTCCTAACATGTCTTGAAAACCGTTCTCTAAAAAACGCAACATTCACCGGTCAACGTATCCTCGAAAATGTATGGTCAAAAAAGTTGAACCAATAATCCTACACACTTTTCTTTCATATTTGAAAAATTCATTTACAATTTTTGCTTATTTTAATTTACGAAGTTTGGATGTGACAGAGAGTAACGGCAATTGAACTTGTTTCATGGCTAACCCAGAAATTGTTTAAAATGATAAGAATTGCATATAACTCCAGTAATTTCGAAGAAAACATATTATAGCTTATATCGCTGAAAAGTTTAAAAATGGCGCTTTTATGAAGTCATGGCCAACTATGGTTTCCATTTAAAAACCCATGTTTGTGTCATATGTAAAAAATGACAGGCTTTAGAAGAAAACGGAGGGCACATTCTCATAAAGGATATCATTATCTACAATTCTTTTATCTGAAAAAAAAAACTTTTTGTCTAAAAATAGCTTATACTTGGAATTAGGAACAATTTTTAAAATAGCCGAAATTTATTTTTTCGAAATATCTAGTAAGCCATGAACTTTTTCAAGAATCTGAAAGGCGCATATTTATGACCCCACAAAACTGCAATTCTTTCCCCATTTAACCGGCTCTCTATCTCCAGTAGTTTCCGAGATACACATAGAGAACATCGTAGGAAACTCATCCTGTATAATATAAATTATTTATGGCATTAAAATTCTAGCATCAACCCCTATTTTTTAATAGAGATGTTTTTTTTTAATTTTTTGTTACCAAAGGAGCAAAAACAATCTTCGGATTGTCACGAGGTTTCTAACAGGACACTGTCTCCTCAACGAGCATCTTAGTAGGCTGAAGCTGAGAAACAACAGCGGATGCAGATTCTGTGGGGAAAATGGGGAAACACCAGAACACCTTATCACTGACTGCGCCGAGACGACACCACCGTGCCATGAACTTGGTACGGCTGATGCCTGGAGAGCTGGCCTCTTTGAAGCTGTCTCAGATACTGGCTTTTTGTTAAAGCCTCAATCAACATCCAGCCCAAATCACAAGATTGTATGATTTGTTATAACTCGTTATAACCTCAAGAAAGTGGAACACACAATATATCTATCTACATCGATACGATGATACGATATCGTATCATCGTATCGTCGGACAACGGATGCATGAAAATCAAGAGTTTAACTCCTCTCCTAAACATTCTAAATACTGCATTCTACGTCTACATGGCCGGTGATTTACTTCCTGTACAATATACAATTATATAAAATTTCCGGCCTAGTGTACGAGTATAATAGGCCCCAGCTCCGCGATATTAAATCTCCGACATCTGGTCTTTTGCGAGACCCGGGCTTCTTTATGACATATTACTTTATTACTATAATGGGGGGAACATTGAATTATTAATATAAGATTATGAAGGCAGATGGCGCGGACGGCAAAAAGCGGCGCGGGACCTTATTATGATTTCATTTTAGCCGGACGCGCACGGGGCGGCCTTTATTGGACTTTTCTCCCCCTATATTCGATCCGGAGTCTAATCGCTGGCGAGGAAAGAAATCTTATTTCCGGTGCGATTTCCATTCTCCGAATAAAAATATTGGCGAAAAGGAGCGAGATTCCCGATAAATCTCCTTTAAATTTCGATATTTCCATAAAACTTTCGCGTCGAGTTTTAGCATAAATTGATTCTGAGGCATTCTAAATCATTTCGATACGATTTTGCGACCATCGAAATAAATCTGCTTCAATTCCTTTAGGTCATAAGTAGACTGAATGAGACGGGAAGCAATCACCGCGACCTGAGATTTATTGTGTCCTCTTTTCTTCAGTTATAACTACCGTAAATAGTTTCAGGGCTTTTACAAAAGCCAGTATTCGAAACAGTTTTATAGAGGTTAATTCTCCATTTCCGAGATCAGTCGTTCCAAAATTCATAGCACGAATGGTTATCGCCCAGCGCACTCAGTGAAGAGGTAAATTCTTAGGACTTGTTGTAGATAACTCGTTAAAATGGGGCTTTCATATCGAAGCTCTATCAAAGAAACCAAGCGCTGCCTGTTTTGCGCTAAGATCAGTTTCTAACTTAACTTATCAACCTCTAGAATAGCCTATTACGCCCTTTTCGAATCATATCTTCGTTATGCCCTTCCATTCTGGGTACTTCAAGGCGCATCAGTAATCTCTGATCGTATGTTTGTTATTTATTGGGATTGAACAGTAGAACTTACTGCCAGAATTTCTTTAGAAGTTTCAAAATACTGACTCCTTCCTTCTTTTTATTCATTTCTTTTAAATCCGTCCCGAAGCGGCCATCTCATAATCATCCAGGATATGGAGAATTTGATTTGAAATTAAAACAAAAATTTTTTTTTTATATGTTTTTTTACAAAGCCATTTTTAACCCAAAAGCCTATTATTTTACCCAGTTTATAGATTTTAGGGAAGCCTTGGCCCCCTGTATCCGCCACTGTAACTATCCACTCAGGAAAGCGGAGCACGATCTTTATCTACCAACCTCGAGCTCAGAACTAGTTAAAGTTCAATACTATGCAATGCCAAAAAATGTACAACCATCTACCTTTGAATATCAGTCGCTTTCGATTGCGGTTTGTACAAATTATTTCATAAAAAAAAAAAAAAATTTATAATTTTTATTACTGTTTTTTTTTTTTTTTGTACTTTTTTTATGTTTAATCATGAACAAATTTGAAATTGTAAAATTTTGATCATCTCTCACACACTGTGTCATATTAATATTTTGGCACGAAGATTAAGGGTCTTATTTGCTACCTTCCTAGCTGTAAAATTTTAGCTTGATACGCCTTTTGTGTCTCCTGAAACAATTGTCCATTTATTGTAATTTGATTAATCAAGCCTGCCACGCCACTTGAGTTCATGAGAATGAAGTTTGTATTGAAATTTAAATTCGCAGCAGGTTAATCTCAGAGCCACTTTTAAAAACAGAGAGTTCTGTGTCCCCAAAAGTTGTTATTATCAAAGTTGTAGCTTTATAATTTTAAATAAACCTATATATTAATTGATTTTGATTCCAAAAAAAAAATAAAAAAAAAAAAAAAAAAAAAAAAAAAAAAAATATTTAACATTTGAAGTTTTAAATTTACAAATAAAACCACCTTAAACTGAATTTACTCCAGTATAGCCAATATATAGTTAAATTAATTATTGTACCAAATCAAAATTCAAAAACCTGATCCAAAACTATATGGTGAGACAAAATCAATATTTAACATTGGTCACCTTTAAAAGCATGTTAATTTTTTTGGGGAACACCCAGCATATTATTCCGATATTCAATGGAGAATTCATGCCTCAAAATGTACTATTAGGCTAAGCCCACCTCGAACAGTGAGCCTTCCTAGATATTAATATAAAATTATTTACATGATTTGATCAGTAGATCTCTCATTATTTGAAAACATCTAGATGGCCGGTGGGATATGTCTAATGTTATCATAGTTGTTTAATCAGTCCAACTTTGCGAACTAGCTTATCATTTTGTGTCAGTTAAAAACAAAAAACATTTCTCGCAAAATTTCAAGTTTGAAAAATGCAAACTTATCCTGCCACATCAGAAAGAATGATATGATTCTATTAATAATTGTTGGCTGCAGTGTGCATTCACCAATTAATAGAATACTTAAAATGCTCCTGATTTTACCCAGTCTGGGTTTTTCTATGGGGATATATTAAAGACAAGTGTTTACAAAACTCGGTCAACTATTGTCGACAACATGAGAGAAAATATTGTAGCTGAGGTAGACTTCACATATACCTTTTAAAATGAAATGATCCTTTAAAAAAAGACAATCATTTTATGCAGTTAACTGAAAAAGAAGCCATTTTTGAGCATTTGATTTAATCTAGCTAATTTTTGTCACATAATATAGGTTTATGTCTAGTTTAATTCTGTAATAATTAAAATATGTTTTAAATGTGTATCTTTTTATTTCTGTTGAGTATTTACTCTACAATCTTTAACTTTGTTAATTTAACAAAAGGTGTATCACACAGCCACTAGATTTTTTTCAAATGATAAAGATCTAATGACGAAAATCATAAAAAATTAAAATATCTAGGAAAATCTTTTGTTTTTTTTTTTTTTTTTTTTAATAATATTTTGAAGATATACAAATTCCCCATTGAACACCCGAAAAATATACTGGGTGTTTTTTTTATTTTTTAAAATAAAGGAGTAATTTACTTTTAAAAGTGACTAATGTTCCATATTACTTGGTCCCCACCCTGTATAACTTTTTGGCTCAAATTCTTCACTTATTTAACATTAAGTTAATGTAATGTAATTAAATATCAGGCTAAAGGCTAGTCAAATTAAAATTTAGATAGCTGTTATTGAATTTTAAAAAATTTACCTTTCTTTTTCACAAAATGTGAAATATGTCAAAATCTTTTAGATTTAGGTATATGCTTCTTAATAAAACTTCAAATTTTGGCTTTTTTTCCTAGAATCCTGTAAAATCAATTATAGTGCTTTTTCATTAGAAAAAACATGTAAATCCCTTTGATGTGTAACTTTTTTGGGGACACCCTGTATAAAAAAAAAAAATATTTTTATAAAAATGCTTTCAGTTAACCTATTATTATGCGTCAAAATTTCATTTCGATATAAACTACTGTTCTCCTTGGAGCTTCCTGGCGGCGTATGCAGAGGGCGCCCTGTATAATTTGTAGTGGTATTTTCTATTGGCCTATGTTTTTGTGCTTTTTGTTTGTTGTGTAAATGCTTTGCCTGATGTTATTGGGCTTTTGCAATAATGTAACTTGAACGAAGTGCCATCGA